>NW_026367042.1:0-324 GCF_001194135.2 Octopus bimaculoides | reverse complement strand
AAGAAGAGCTTTGCTCGAAACATTAAACCATCTTTCTTTCCTTCCCTGAGTGTCTGCTAATACTTTACATGTCCTCGTGCTGTTGTTTTTTTTTGTGTGTTTGTTCTTTGGGTTTTTTTTAATTTACTATTTTATATATACTTTATATATATATATATTGAAAATGGGGAAGGCTAGTTTATGGGATTACCTTAGGTTTCCCATCCACAAAGGGTTTAGTTTTATGACGTATCGTCAGATCCCAAAAACCTGCTGGCCCTATGGAGGGGGAATACCCTCCTCCATATTTTTAAGAGGTCATGGGCCAACAGGTTTTTGGGGATC
>NW_026367041.1:0-232 GCF_001194135.2 Octopus bimaculoides | reverse complement strand
ATCATCATCATCAGGATCATTACTATTATCACTCTTAATTTCTTCGTTTACTGGTCTTGTTCACCTATTGTTTTAAACATAATATATTATGACAAATCCCCAATACTATTTCTCACAGTCCCAATTTTATCTTACAGACGTTTGAATTATAATAATATCTCGGATATTGAAGGAGGAAGTTTCAAAAATCTCCCCAGTTTAAGACGATTGTAAGTTGCATCAGTCTCGTGTA
>NW_026367040.1:0-635 GCF_001194135.2 Octopus bimaculoides | reverse complement strand
ATTCGGTAGCCATGATAAAACTCCGAGTTTCAGATGCCGGGGCGGAAACCACGCCGCCATCTCTTCAGTTATCTGGCCATTGAAAATTCCTATCTATTTTTTCCAAAGGTTTCTTAGAGTATAGTTCCATTGCTGGTATAGGTATGTTTTTCATAGAATAATCAATGTAGTAGGCGGATCATCAGAGCCGCGCCATTATTGCATTACGTTACAGAAACCCAATGTTTAAAGCTCAACACTTAGTGAGACATTTTGTATTACGAGAGGGAAGTAAGGCTGCAAGCTGGCCGAATCGTTAGCACGCTGGACGGAATGCATAGTGGTATTTCACCCATCGCTACGTTCTGAGGTTCAAATTCCACAGAGCTGGCTTTTGGTGATGATACCATAGGAAAAACTCAGATCAACCGCTTCAAACATGGCCACACCTCAATGGAGAGCGAGGAACGTTCAAGCAGGTCATCCACAAGTCGAAGCGAGGAGCCGGTTGAGAAAGTTCGGCGAATGATCATGGAAGACCGTCGCGTAATGATCCAGGAAATTGCTCACGAAGTGATGCCCGTGTCTCAGTTTCTTCTTTCTTTCTCTCCAGGAGTGGCTGTGTGGTAAGTAGCTTGCTTACCAACCACATGGTT
>NW_026367039.1:0-527 GCF_001194135.2 Octopus bimaculoides | reverse complement strand
AATATTTCTGTTAGTTTATATTCTAATAAACGTAAAGTTAATAATGTCAATTTTATAATTTTCATTAAGATTAGTATTAAATTACTTTTTAATAATATTGTTTAACATTTTTCTATCTTAATATAATAAGTATTTTTATATACATTCATTATTTATTGTTGGTTGATATATACATTGATTTTATTATTATTGTTGTTGTATTTTGACCTGAAGATTAGCTATATTAATGAATAGAATTGATTTTCGATTGATTTAATCGATTTGAATATATTTTATTTTCTATTTGGAAACTTGGTTATGAAACACGTGTAGTCATTTTATTATCATTATTTTATGATTTTTACTTTGTATTTTATTATGCTTATTTATTGTGTATTTACTTATTAATTTTTTCGATATATGACTGTGGATTTTCATGGATAAGTTCATGTACTTTGGTTTTTTTCTCCAATATTATATATTTATATATCTTATACTGTGAAACTTAATTTAATTTTAATTTTTGATAAATTAAATTTAATTGAGTT
>NW_026367038.1:0-267 GCF_001194135.2 Octopus bimaculoides | reverse complement strand
ATTAAATAAGTACCAGTTATGCATTGGGGTCGATATAATCGACTTAATCCGTTTGTCTTTCCTTGTTTGTCTTCTCTGTGTGTAGCCCCTTGCGAGCAGTAAAGAAATAAGAAACGTTAGTACGCCGGGTGAAATGCTTAGCGGTATTTCGTCTGTCTTTACGTTCGGAGTTCAAATTCCATCAAGGTAGACTTTGCCTTTTATCCTTTCGGAATCGATGAATTAATTACCAGTTGCGTAATGGGGTCCATCTTACCGACTGCCCCC
>NW_026367037.1:0-1109 GCF_001194135.2 Octopus bimaculoides | reverse complement strand
TATATATATACATATATATATATATATATATATATATATACCTATCTAAACAAACATGCGTAGAAGCGTATCTATATATAGGCATGTTGGTGTAAACAGGTAGAACAGAGCTCGACATTAAAAATATTTGGCAGAAGCAAATATTCCTTTCTACTCTAGGAACAAGGCCAGAAATTGGGAGGGGAGGAGAAGCCTGTCGATTAGTTCGACCCCAGTACGCAACTGGTACTTAATTTATCAACACTGAAATGATGAAAGGTAAAGTCGACCTTGGCAGAATTTAGCAGAAGCAAGCAAATATTAATAACGTGTGTGTGTGTGTCTGTGTGTATAAACACATAGATAGATAGATAGATAGATAGATAGATAGATAGAACATTGGAGTCGATGTAATTCAATAAACCCTTTTCACAAAAGTTTCAGGCCTCTTACCTATAAAACAAAGAAATATTTTTTCTTGTGCCCCAGTATGGCCAGTCTTTGAGCTGAAACGTACAAGAGAATAGAGAGGGGAAAGGAGAGAGAACTACGTTACAGCAAACTGGAATAATCATTGAGACCGGTGTTTCTTATAATGCAGGGGACTACGAGAATTCCAAAAGCGATGAGTATAATTGCAAGTTTTAATACAATTAAGATAGCTTTTAAGCTGTTAAAACTAGTCTATGTCCATGGTGCAGAATAGACAGATTAAAAGATAGACATATAAAAAAATATAGGTGTTTATGGAAGAGACGTAAGGGTTGTTAATAATCAATGGTTCCCGACTCTAAAAACAATCATTGAAATAGTCGACAGAATTATACAATTACGGTAAAACAAAATCAGAAAAAATCTGATTCAAACACATAAAATCACTAAACCAATATCTTAACAGAGAATCCATATAGTATTCCGTTCTTCACCTCGTTAAATGCTATACTTTCTAACATGGAATTCCCAGATTCCGCTTGAACACGATAAGGAAGAGTGTTATATGTGTTAAGAAGAGCATCACTAAAATTATATAAATTCAATTGAAACCAATTCTTTCGATAGGACTCATATCTGATGTTCAGGATATTTTATATATTTTTTAATCACAAAATATAAATTTAGTATATATATTA
>NW_026367036.1:273-386 GCF_001194135.2 Octopus bimaculoides | reverse complement strand
ATGGATATATTTGCATTTGTGTGTCGTCTTACTACACAGTTATGTCCATATATATACATATATACATATATGCGCAAATGTGTATTTATAACTACCGGTGTATATGTAAATTC
>NW_026367036.1:0-263 GCF_001194135.2 Octopus bimaculoides | reverse complement strand
CATATATGCGCAAATGTGTATTTATAACTACCGGTGTATATGTAAATTCATATGAATATAAGGAGACATAAATGTGTGTCTAAATCATAAATGTCTGGGAGAATTTATGTTGTTTTTATCCATGTGACTATATACATTATATATTTATATAGACATAATATTCGTATCTCTATGGCTTTTGCTAGTATATGTCGCCTATGTGTGTGTAAATATATGTCTTAGTATGTATTTACGTATATCTATCTATCTATCTATCTATCTCT
>NW_026367035.1:0-438 GCF_001194135.2 Octopus bimaculoides | reverse complement strand
TATGATTGAACGCCACGCAACCTCTTCCAAGTGAATTTTATCTTAATTATTGCGATGCGCACACTATACAATCTTTTTACTCTTTCGTTTTTTTCTCTTTTCCTCTCTCTCTAATTCTTTTTACCTCCTCTTCTCCCAGTATTCTATTCTATTACTCTGTCACTGTCTCTCCCTCACTCCTCCTCCTTTGCTCACGTGACTTCCACGTGACCATCGACCATCTTTCTTTCTCTCTTTCTTGCTTTCTCTTCGTTGTAGCTGAAATAACGAAGGTGTGTTCTTGTTTGCCTCCTCTCCTAGCTTTATTTTTGCGTTCGCCACCACAACTTCGTTTACGCTCAGCAGCCCATCCTGTTTGTTTTCATTGTCCTGTTTGTGCTACCTATTTTGACCATCCGCAAAAATCCCAAATACTTAAAAAATTGCGTTATCAAAAGC
>NW_026367034.1:0-391 GCF_001194135.2 Octopus bimaculoides | reverse complement strand
GTGTAGAAATCCGTGCAAAGTAATCCTTGTGTGAATAATCCGGAAATTTAAATATAGTTGGTGCAACTATAAACTTTAAACATCGCTACGCAGCCCACATGCTCTCTTTTAGATACGACAAACACAGTAAATCTACAACATTAGTCAATCATATTCATCACCTCAAAAACAAAAATACCCAATACACCTTAAAATGGTCCATCTTAGACTCTGGAACTCCATACCACGGCCAGCGCTCCAATTGCAAGCTTTGCTTAACGGAGGCGTTCCATATTTTAAAATACAATTCTCCCACTCTACTTAATCGATATAACGACGCGTTTAGCAACTCCAACTACCGATCTTTCCACACATTCAGGTTCTATCACAAGCAAAATTGCACAAATGATCA
>NW_026367033.1:0-209 GCF_001194135.2 Octopus bimaculoides | reverse complement strand
ATTTTGGAAGTTATGGGAGCAACTGTCTTCAAAGACTCATATTGTCATTGAATGCTCTAAATGAGGAGTAGATAGACAGCTGACAACTGACGAAAGATTGTTCTTTGTGTTAAATTTTTTTCTCTCGTTTGCGTATTTAAAACTCGCTTATTTACGTACTTCATGTTGTTTACAGTTGGTGACGTCCTGTACCCATATATATATATATA
>NW_026367032.1:0-640 GCF_001194135.2 Octopus bimaculoides | reverse complement strand
TTGGCCTGAGGCTGTAGTAGAAGACACTTGCCTAAAGTGCCACGCAGTGGTACTAAACACGGAACCATATGGTTTGTAAGCAAGCCACTTAACACACATACACTGCTACACTTATATATATATATATGAAGGGCTTCTTTCAGTTTCCGTCTATCTAATCCACTTACAAGGCTTTGGTTGGCCCCGAGGCAATAGTAGAAAACACTTGCCCAAGGTGCCACACAGTGGGACTGAACTCCCGGAACCATGTGGTTCGTAAGCAAGCTACTTAACACACAGCCACTCCTACACAAATATATATATATATATATAAAATGGGCTTCTTTCAGTTTCCGTCTACCAAATCCACTCACAAGGCTTTGGTCGGCACCAAGACTGTAGTAGAAGACACTTGCCGAAGGTGCCACGCAGTGGAACTAAACCACGGAACTATGTTGTTCGTAAGCAAGCTACTTAACACACAGCTACTCCTACACCTATATATATACATAAGATGGGCTTCTTTCAGTTTCCGTCTATCATATCCTCTCACAAGGCTTTGGTTGGCCCCGAGGCTGTAGTAGAAGACACTTGCCCTACAAATAGGCCCCGAGGCTATAGTAGAAGACACTTGCCCAAGGTGCCACTGATGGGCTTCTTT
>NW_026367031.1:0-257 GCF_001194135.2 Octopus bimaculoides | reverse complement strand
ATTTATCTTTTGCTCTGTCTGTCCGTCTATGTATGTATGTATCTTTCTATCTATCTATTTGTCTTTCTATCTATCTATCTATCTATCTATCTATTTATTGATCTGTGTGTGTATCTATCTATCAATGGTCTGTCTAACTATTGATCTATCTATCTATCTATCTATCTATCTATCTATTGATCTGTGTGTGTATCTATCACTGTCTGTCTGTTCATTTATACCTGTCTTACCATCTTATATCTATCTCTGCTTGTCTA
>NW_026367030.1:0-425 GCF_001194135.2 Octopus bimaculoides | reverse complement strand
TGCAGGGCGAGGCCAAAAACGGAGATGTTAGAGGGAGAGTGGTTGGGCATGGAAATGGAATGGTTAACTGTGCTTTTCAAAAGCTTTTCATTATTGTTTAAAATGTGTTAAAAGGTTAAATGAGGTCACTTGGATTGCGGGATTCCAGTGACCTTCATTCCATCCATTCATTATTATTTCATACCATCTTTCTCATTCGTTTATTTTTTCCTCACTTATGTGTTTGTCTGTCTATGCTTGTGCAGTCCCCTCTGTGTCAGGTGTTTATGGCTAAAATAAAATGAAATGTCTTGGAATCCCGGAGTTTATGAAATTTTTATACTTGCTTATAATTACAACAGTTTAAACATATTCTTACAATATTATAAATAATTTTATGATTTTATTTAAAATTCTGAATCCGTGCGTATTCTCTGATGAAGGAA
>NW_026367029.1:0-1013 GCF_001194135.2 Octopus bimaculoides | reverse complement strand
GCGTTCGATATGTGGTGTACTGTAAAAAGTCTACATATACTGCAAACGTCATAATTTATATTAAGGTTTCATGCGGTATATATCCAATCATCAGTGGGTGAACGTTAAAAGGGCTCTTATAATCAAATATCTGTAGGTTATAGTAGCGCGATGTTATGCCTTTTTATTTAAGCAGTCGAAGTCCAACAGAACATGCAGAGCAATTAAAGATACATGCAATACATGCACACCTAGGACGTCTGTTAGGAGTTAAATTCAAATAAATTAGCATTAAAATTGTTTTATCCCAATTATGAAGGAAGAATATTAAATGGAATCTTGCAAAATATACAGTTTTGTAACATTGATAAGTAAATGATTATATCTAAATAGTGATCAATATTTTGAGGTAGAGCTATTAAAAACTGACGATTGCGTATGTAACACATGATACTTTGAGTTATCAAAATCTGGAATATTTTATGAGGTATTTATTTCAATATTTTCACAGTGAGCTAATTTGGTTTCCGGTATATTTAGATGCTTAAATGTACATATTTTGGAAAATATTTCGAAAAATATTTTGTATATGTATATGTGATACATGTATTTGCGTCTACCTACTTACTTACTTACCTACCTCTCCCTCCCTCTCTCTCACCCTCTCTCTCTCCCTCTCTATCTTTCCGTCCTTCTGTTACACGCTTCAATATATTCATTCACCGGATTTTTTGAATGAAATGAAACATTATGATTTCGCATCTTCCTTTCACTACTTACGCTTTCCCTCCATTTTGTTTCTTTCTTTTTTCTTCCATGTTTTTCTTCCCCTCTTTCAGCTTTTCTTTCATCCTCCTTTTTTTGTTCCTTTCAAAATTCTATTCTTATTTTCATCCCCTGTATTTTTAATGTCCCCTTCCTTTTCTTCTGCCATTTCCTATTCTCTCCTCCATTTTCCCTTCCTTCCTGCTCCCCTCTCCGCACTTCCCTCACCTCTCTCTCTCTCTCTCTCTCTCTCTCTCTCTCTCTCTCTC
>NW_026367028.1:0-278 GCF_001194135.2 Octopus bimaculoides | reverse complement strand
TATACACATACATGCATACATACATACGTACAAACATACATATCTACACATACACATACATACATACACATGTACATATAAACACATACAGACACACACATACATACACACATATCTATACATACACATACATACGTAAAATGGGTGATGAAGTTTAAGATGAGTGCAAACTAACTTTGAGTGTTGTCTGGTATCACTCAGGCTCCATATGCTAAACAACAGCCGCTAAAATAAATACACGAACCAAGTGCTCAAAAGATAAAAGAACAACATTCTTT
>NW_026367027.1:0-217 GCF_001194135.2 Octopus bimaculoides | reverse complement strand
ATATATATATATATATATATACAAACACAAATACACATACACGTATATGTGTATATATGTGTATAGTTATACGTACACAGATATACGTATGGATATATTTGAGTTTCTGTCTATGCGTGTGTACGTGTGTACAATAGCTTTTAGCATTTATCTCGCACCCTTCATTGGCCCTTAATATCTTAATTGGTACTTAAAATTCCCGTAAACCGTTACGTTT
>NW_026367026.1:0-354 GCF_001194135.2 Octopus bimaculoides | reverse complement strand
ATATTCATAATTGTTCTTATGTTGTAATAAATTTTGATATTGATTCTATTCCACCTGTATGAATAGTCAAATGTCTACTTAAGTGACTATTTCAGAGCATGATTTACCAGATATCACAATGATATGGCTTCTCTCTTGTATGCTTAAGTCTGTGTCTAGTTAAGCCACTACTTCCAGAGAATAATTTACCACAGATATCACAATGATATGGCTTCTCTCCTGTATGTACACGTTTGTGTTCAGTCAAGTTACTACTGTGAGAGAATGAATTTCCACAGGTATTGCAAAGATATGGCTTCTCTCTTGTATGAATACGTTTGTGCCTACTGAAGGTACCACTATCAGAGAATGATT
>NW_026367025.1:395-603 GCF_001194135.2 Octopus bimaculoides | reverse complement strand
AACGTCCGTACGTACATACGTACGTACGATTGTTCGAGCGTACGTACGTAGGTACGTACGTTCGTTCGTACATTCGTACTTACGTACGTACTACGTTCGTTAGTTCGTCAATTCGTTCGTACGTATGTTTGTGCCTTAATTCTTTCGTTCGTTCGTTCTTTTGTTCGTCTGTTCGTTCGAACGTAAGTTCGCTCGTTCGTTCGTACGT
>NW_026367025.1:0-385 GCF_001194135.2 Octopus bimaculoides | reverse complement strand
TCGTCTGTTCGTTCGAACGTAAGTTCGCTCGTTCGTTCGTACGTATTTACGTTCGTTCGTACGTATTTATGTTCGTTTTTTCTTTATTTCGTTCTTTCGTTCGTATGTTCCTTGTTTCGTTCGTACGCACGTACGTTCGTTCGTTCGGTCGTTCGTTCTTACGTACATACGTACTTTCGTTCGTTCAATCTTTCGTGCGTTCGTGCGTACGTACGTACGCACTTTCGTTCGTTCATTCGTTTGTTCATTCTTTCGGTAGTTCGTTCGTTCGTTCGTAGGTACGTACGTATGTACGTTCGTTCGTACATTCGTGCGTACGTACTTACGTACGTACTTATCTACGTACGTATGTTCGTTCGTTATTTCGCACGTACGCATGTACGTA
>NW_026367024.1:0-240 GCF_001194135.2 Octopus bimaculoides | reverse complement strand
CAAAAACACTACATAAAAAAATGTTGCCCGTCAAACCAAAAAGATCCAAAAATAGTCCAATTGCTAACGGCTTTAGAAAAGGAAGTAGCTTTGTTGAGGTTCATTGTGTTATTATTATTGTTGTTGTTGCTGGTGACGTCGTCGTTGTTGTTTTCCACACAGTTATCACTGTTGTTGTTTTCAATCTTGTTGTTCATGTTACATTTTTTTTGTTTCGATCTTGTTGCTGGTGTTGTTGAT
>NW_026367023.1:0-474 GCF_001194135.2 Octopus bimaculoides | reverse complement strand
AGGAGTGCTGATTTTGTACTGTTTACATATTTTCCTGTGTAAATACTATCCTACCCTATCGTTACGATTTTTGTATTCGTTTGGTGTCAGCATAGGACATCCCGAGGCGAGATGGTCTATTGTTTCGTTAAATGTGTCACAGAATCCGCATTTAGGGGCAGAACCGTTTGAAGAACGTTAGCCTGGTAGTTTTTTGTGAGCAAGCTTTGATCTTGTGCTGCTAATATGAAACCTTCAGCTTCTGCTTTCAGTCCTGAACTTCTCAGCCACTGATGGGCTATTGCTTGATCTACATCAGCATTTCGACTTCGAAGTATATACTGTCCATGCAGAGGCTTCTGGCTCTACCGCTCCTCAATTTGTTTCTGCCCGTTCTTTTTTGCAGTCGGTTTGATCCATTTTGCTTGTTTTGTGGCAATGGTTTCAGGTTCTTCAAATATTTAAATATTTCAGAATTAATGCCAAGTTCCTTTG
>NW_026367022.1:6862-7687 GCF_001194135.2 Octopus bimaculoides | reverse complement strand
ATATATATATATATATATATATATATAAGTATATAGTGCGAGGTAGATAATAGATGCCAAAGTATATAAGAACAAGTATATGTATATATATGCGTTTAAGTCTTTAGATATGTGTTGATACACTTACATAGAATATCAGAATATATATATACATGATATATAACCAATACACGCATGGTGACAAACATACCCAAGCATATTGCATATTCATTTGAGATATCTTTGGACAATGGGACAGGAGGATTCCGAATCGAACAGAAACAAACAAACAACGAAAGTAGGAATACGGAGAGAAAGTTCTAGAACAGATGTTACACATTTCTAAAAAAAGGGAAAAAAAAACAATCTTCCTTCCTCTCAAAAAAAAAAAACACAAAACTCCTACGGAAAAGATTTCATATTCTTTAGATTTTCGTTCCCGAAAATTTGGACGCAGTTCTTCTTTGGAAAAATCTATCAATGCTCGTTCATATTTCTACCTGCGCTTTATACATCGATTCTGTTTGTGTGTCACATGTTTTCGTACAGTTTTTAAATCTGTATCAGTTTTTCTTGTATCGTTTCTGTAGTGTTTTGTGAAGAGTTTTGCGTCGATCTGTTTGTATGTTTGTTTATCGCCCCCCTCACTCTACCTCTCTCCCTCTATCGCTATCTATCAATGTATCTATTTATCCATTTATCTATCTATCTACCTATCTATCTATATCAATACATATATACGTAGATAGATAGATAGATAGTTTCTTTATACGCACACAAACAAGTATTTATACATATATACATGTCTATATATATATATATATATATATATATATATATATATAT
>NW_026367022.1:5756-6397 GCF_001194135.2 Octopus bimaculoides | reverse complement strand
GGAGGTGTTATCAAGATAGATCTGTGAAGTCACGTGGAAGTGTGTATATTCTCGGATTTGAATCAGTGTATAAACAACTTTATGTGGTAATGTGTGTTTGGATGGAGGTATATATATATGTGTGTGTGTGTGTGTGTGTGTGTGTGTGTGTGTGTGTGTGTGTATGTATGTGTGTGTGTGTGTTCGCGTGAACGTGTGTGTTTGCGTGTGTGTATGTGTATGTATGTCTATATGTGTGTATGCATATATGCGTGTATATGTGTATGTATATATATGTAAGTATATACGTGTGTATATGTGTGTTTGTATCTATGTATGTACGCATGCATGTATGTATGTATGTATGCATGTATATATATGTATGTGTATATGTGAATGTATATATGTATGTATGTATGTATGTATGTATGTGTGTATGTATATGCAAGTGTGGTTGTGTGGATGGATACATGTGTGCACATGGTTTGGTATGTATTTAGTTATGTGAGATTCGAATAAAATTTAGGATGCTATGCAAAGCTCGTCCACAGTTATTCGCTCTCTGATGTCATTATACAGAAGAAAATCACACACAACCGTCGTGTATCTATCTCTCCGTCTATCGACCGATCGATCGGTCTATATGCATATATATATATATA
>NW_026367022.1:3814-4603 GCF_001194135.2 Octopus bimaculoides | reverse complement strand
GTATGTGTGTATTTGTATGTGCATGACTATTAGCTTAATAAGTGCTTGATTGCAAATGCGTGTGTATTTGCATACGAGTATATGCATGTGTGTGTGTTTGTGTGTGTATGACAGAATAAGTGTCTGATTACAAATGTGTGTGTCTGTGTATTTGCATACGAGTATGCATGTATGTGTGCGTATGTGTATGTATTTGTGTGTGTATGACAATGAGTAAGTGCTGATTGCAAATGTGTATGTATTTGCATACGAGTATATGTATGTTTGTGTATGTGTATGTGTGTGTGTTTGTGTGTGTGTAAATATATGGGTATCTATATGTGAAAATCTTATGCGTTTATATGAATACGTATGCGAATTTGTATGTACGTTTGATTGAGTGAGGTATATATACATATGTGAATGCAAGTGTATGCACTGGTGCTTCTGGGTACGTATGCGTGTGTGTATACATGGTTGATGGGGTGTGTATATCCGCGCAAAATATATGTATGTGGGTTTCTAAGTGTGGAACTATGGCTGTATACGAGGTCTGATTATTAAGTGTCCGCAAGATTGACCGTCAACTCTGCTGTACATGCGCACTAAGTTTGAACGTTCTAGCGCACCTACGCTGTTTACAGCAGTGCTTGGAAGGAAAGTGTGTAGCGTGTGATCGTAGCATTTACCATGACAGGGAAAGTTGTCATGGCGATACCTGCTCAGAGGTCTACGCAAAGTTGTAGAAAGTGGATCGAGAGAAGCGTATGAGCCGCACACAAGTGTACAAGTGTATTTATATATATATAT
>NW_026367022.1:0-226 GCF_001194135.2 Octopus bimaculoides | reverse complement strand
TATATATATATATATATATATATATATTGCTTTCCTTATGTTCCTGCTAGAATAATACAAAACCCCAAACTTGTACCATTGCAACTACTGCTACTACAGCCGCTACTACATCAACAACAACTACTACTACTACCACTCCTACTGTGACAGAGAATTGCAGTCATATCTTATGAAAAAAAAAACAATATATAATGGTATGTATCAATAACAGCGTATAAATTTACAT
>NW_026367021.1:0-287 GCF_001194135.2 Octopus bimaculoides | reverse complement strand
TGTGTTTGTATATGCATATATGCACACATACACACACACACACACATACGTATATACACATACGAGTCTATGTTTTTCTCTACCATTTAGTTCTGTTCATAATGCACGTTTAATGGAGAATTCGTGCTCATTTCATTAAGTCTGCATACAGATATATCCCGCTGATAAGAAACCTTCTAATAAAATCATATTACTCATCGATCGCACGCATCTACAGACATAGATACATTTACATTCCTATGCATACATACATACATACATGCATACATACATACATGCATACATAC
>NW_026367020.1:0-290 GCF_001194135.2 Octopus bimaculoides | reverse complement strand
TGTTAACATCTGCTGGGCAGCTAATTTCCACAACTGTGCACAGTTTCTCTCCTCCATCACAAATTACTATGTCAAGTCTATTATGTTTACACTTTACTGAGGTTTTCACTTGGACATTCCACCAGTACTCCATTTATTACGAGTGGCTATGGCTTCTACCATAATGTCGGTTCTTATTTGTTTAGCTTTGGGGGTTATCCTTCTGACAGATCTCATTATGCAGTGTCCTAGCTACAACAGCATGTCTCATCAGTAGATAATACCATGATGACATTTTCAGACAACTGTTT
>NW_026367019.1:0-225 GCF_001194135.2 Octopus bimaculoides | reverse complement strand
CACGAAACTGGGTATTAGTATTTTTGGTCGATAACTGAGGAAGGATTAGGTTCCTTCTGTGTCTGTCCTACGTGTATGTTTTGTAGTATTTAATATACTTTTCATTTATTGAATAACTAAACGCCACACATCCCGGCTTTTGTTAACAGTAAGTTCTTTATATATTTTTGCATTTAGATTTGTTACGTCACCTATTTGTTATGTCATGCTTTGTATTAAAAAATA
>NW_026367018.1:737-1319 GCF_001194135.2 Octopus bimaculoides | reverse complement strand
ACACACACACACACACACACACACACACACACACACACACACACACAGGCAGATACACATACAGACAGACGGAGAGATAGATAGATAGATAGATAGATAGGTAGATAGATAGATAGATAGATAGATGGATAGATAGATAGATAGATAGATAGTCGAAATACTGTAATGCATATATGAACTTATTGTATATAATAGTACTATATTATGTGTATAAAAAATGTGTGAATGCGTGTATATATATATTCAAAATGATACTGTAATATATACTTTGAAATATTCTTATATATGTGAGTTTTTCTGTGTATAAGGTGTAGGAAATGTATTTATATTCAAAATGATAACGCCATAAATAGATGAATATGTTTATACAAAATGCGTGAAGCTATGTGTGCATAAATATATATATATGCATATAAGTATGCATATATATATATGTAATCAAAATACGCAACTAGGATATCCAGAGGTATATCCTTGGTGCTTATTTTGATTTTAATCACCTTACTTTGAAATTGTATGGATAATACCGTACTAAATTCTGGTGCCTCAGCTTAAGTACCATATTCATCTGAATTTAAATTT
>NW_026367018.1:0-727 GCF_001194135.2 Octopus bimaculoides | reverse complement strand
ATATATTCATATATTATGTGTATATATCTAAGTATATATATATATATATATATATATATATATATATATATATATACAAAATGCGGTGCTCCTGCATGACCGGAGTCAAATGACGGAAACAAGTAAAAGAATAAAAGAGTAAAAGAATGTATGTGTGTGTGTATAAACTTAG
This sequence comes from Octopus bimaculoides, assembly GCF_001194135.2. Classification (NCBI taxonomy): domain Eukaryota; kingdom Metazoa; phylum Mollusca; class Cephalopoda; order Octopoda; family Octopodidae; genus Octopus; species Octopus bimaculoides. Next base: position 555 of record NW_026367018.1, on the reverse strand, counting down.
ATATGTTTCCACCATGGATTGGCCCAGACCATAAATGTGTATATTTATTCATATATATGTATATATATATATTGTGTATACAAATTTATTTTGCGGTTCATGGGAAGAGCTATTTTAACGATGCGTCCTGCCCAACTCTTCGAAACGCCGGTGTTAAAATGGGGGTAGCTGATGAAGGAAAATGTTCTCTATGTGGCTTGTGTGTTTTCTGTACTCTGGCTATTATTATTTTCTTGCCTACGTTTTGTTTGCAATGTCCTGTACCCAGATATGCACCTACATATACAGGTAGACGTAGGTATGCACATACCTGTACGTATATATGCATATACTCATTTATTATTTGTTATATATGTATATATATATATATATATATATATATATACATACATACATACCTGCTAATATATACCTGCTAACACGGAAACCTAATACCGATCGATAGCTCCAGCCTTAGCTATGAACTTGGAACCTAATGGATGACCAATTATAGTACTCCTCATTTTCTCTCTCACTCTCTCTCTCTCCCTCTCTCTCTCTCTCTCTCTCTCTCTC
>NW_026367017.1:0-278 GCF_001194135.2 Octopus bimaculoides | reverse complement strand
ATACATACATACATACATACGATATGGTGCTGATGGGTTCCTGGTTTCGACTAAAAGAAAATACAGGAGGCTCAGTTAATTATGATTTTATCCAACATATTCCCCTCTCAGATTTACGCACTTATTGCAGTGGTCCTTCAGTTTTTCTAAGCCCTGTAAAAGAACTGGAAAGGTTGGACTTTCAGCCAGTCCTTTTTCGCTATATCCTTGAAGTCAGAAACTTTTCAGCATACCCTCGTACATACATATATGTTGGCACTCCGTCAGTTACGACGACG
>NW_026367016.1:0-349 GCF_001194135.2 Octopus bimaculoides | reverse complement strand
TATATATATGTATGTATGTATGTAATGTTATCGACACTTGAAATAGTTTGCTATATATTTGCGATTATATATAAATACACATACACATACACACTCACACTCAGATGCACGTGCAAACAAAATACACACACTGACGTACACAGGAACACACACTCACGCTCACACACATAGATACACAGTATATATACTCTGTTGAGTGGTTGTCGCTAGGAAACACATCCATCTGTAGAAACCTTGCCAAAGCAGATATACAACATGGTCGAACCCCCATGACTCGTCTGTTCTTATCAAACCGTCCTACTCATGGCAACATGGAGAAAAATAAAGGACCTTAGATGATTATAATTAT
>NW_026367015.1:237-530 GCF_001194135.2 Octopus bimaculoides | reverse complement strand
TGTTAGTCCCCATGTACCCAGACTTTGTAGACACTCTGTATATATATATATAGGGTATCCACAAAGTCTGGGCACATGGAGTAAATAAAACCATAACATAAACAATTAAATATAGGAAATAATAATTTCTTAAAGCATGTGTTAGAGCCAACGTACCCAGCCTTTGTGGACACTCTGTATATATATATAGGGTGTCCACAAGGTCTGGGCACATGGAGGAAATAAAACCATAACATAAACAATTAAATATAAGAAATAATAATTTCTTAAAGCATGTGTTAGTCCCCACGTAC
>NW_026367015.1:0-227 GCF_001194135.2 Octopus bimaculoides | reverse complement strand
TTTGTGGACACTCTGTATATATATATAGGGTGTCCACAAGGTCTGGGCACATGGAGGAAATAAAACCATAACATAAACAATTAAATATAAGAAATAATAATTTCTTAAAGCATGTGTTAGTCCCCACGTACCCAGGCTTTGTAGACACTCTGTATATATATATAGGGTATCCACAAAGTCTGGGCACATGGAGGAAATAAAACCATAACATAAACAATTAAATATAA
>NW_026367014.1:0-375 GCF_001194135.2 Octopus bimaculoides | reverse complement strand
TATATATATATATATGTATATATATATATGTTTATAATTAGCTGTAAACATATGCATTTATGCATACACATATACATATATTTCTTTGGATGTTTATATATATGTGTTTGTGCGTGTGTTTTATAAGAACAGAAAGCAAAACATCTCAATGATATTTCAGTTATTTCCTTTATCTCTACAGCTGTTTCATTTGCTTAACTTTTTCTTTTCTTTTCCTAGTTTCAGTCATTTGACTGTACCCATACTGGATCAGCCCCTTTATCCGAACCGCTAAGTTACAGAGACGTAAACACACCAGCATCGGTTGCCAAGCTATGGTGGTGAGGGAACAAACACAGATACACAAATACATACATACATACATACATACATACA
>NW_026367013.1:0-536 GCF_001194135.2 Octopus bimaculoides | reverse complement strand
ATATATACATATATATATATTGTATCTATTAACTCAATAAATTCACTCAATTCGTAAAATCTCTTTCAAATTGGCTGACCGTTGATATAATCTGTAAATGACTATAAGCTAATAATCACCCCAGGCGGAGAATGTGGATGTATGTCTTACTTTGAAGGTTTCAGTAGACTAAAAACGAATTAGTTCCTTCCAAGTTTTACTTTGAACGAAATTATAGAATAAGTGAAGTTACAAATCTGTTTAGTCATAGCACAAGGAAAAAACATCTGTTTATTAGATTATCAACACATTGATTTGTAAGCCATTCACAAACAATATGTAACGAAATATGAATTGAATAATAATCACTCGGGCACAAAGATTACCACAAAGGTATTTGTTTTCAAGCGCACGTTAACACATCAGCTGAGAATACACACACGCACACACATACACACACGTATGTAGATATATATTCATGTACATGAATATTATAGATATCGTTTTATACATACGAGAGGTGTATGAAAAGTTTTGAGCTTTGAAGGCACTTGAGC
>NW_026367012.1:0-451 GCF_001194135.2 Octopus bimaculoides | reverse complement strand
CACGTAGATATATACATGCACACATACATATATACATACATACATAGATACATACATACATACGTGCATGCATACATACACTCATACATACATACGTATGATATATAGACCTAAAAACGTAACTTCATGTATGTACTTATGGTATATATACATATATATATATGCATACATATATATGTAATATATATATGTGTATATATATATATATATATGTATATATATAATAATAATAAATATACAGGGATTAGCATGAGTTGCTTCTCCAACATACTGACAATTTAGAAATAGCAGTCAAAGAACTACTGATTCCAAACTAGAAATTTTTTTCTCTAACGACATATATATATATACATATATATATACACTCACACAAATATAAATGCAAACATATATACATATATATATATATGTATATGTACATATATATATATGTACATATATGTATATGTAC
>NW_026367011.1:0-260 GCF_001194135.2 Octopus bimaculoides | reverse complement strand
TAGAAGTTACAATTCATAAGTATTTCGTGTTATTCGTTTTTTTTTTTTTTGCTTTCTTTCTTTCTTTTGGTAAACTTTCCCCCTAACTGCGATTATAACATTTATCACCTCAAATTGTTGAGAATTTCCAATATTTGTTGCACGAAGAGAGTGCATGCGGACGTGAGAGTGCGTGTATGTTTGTTTGCATAGTGCATATGTACACACGCACACACACACACACACACACACTCACACACACATATATATCTAAAATATAA
>NW_026367010.1:0-337 GCF_001194135.2 Octopus bimaculoides | reverse complement strand
AACACTAGGGTAGATTTAATCGACGTAGCCCTCCCCCACCACTGGTCTTGTGCCAAAATTTAAAACCAATATCATTACCTCTGCTTTAGCAATGGCGGTGCTATTGTTTTCAGTCATGTTTGTTTGTTGGAATGAAACTTTCAGGGATGTTTGGCCTCGTAACTAGCACGAACTGATTAGATTTTGGGATCGATTAAGTACCGGACAAGGATTCGGGATTATTTTTCCTGTTTTTTTACTTAATTTTTGAGAGCGGTCTCGTTCATTTTTAGTAATCTCGTTTGTGAGAACAATCGAGTTTATTTCTCATTCTAAAACATCATCTCTGGCTAATCGT
>NW_026367009.1:284-1456 GCF_001194135.2 Octopus bimaculoides | reverse complement strand
TTGTGTAATTTCCACATTTGTTGTCTTGGCGTTTTCATGCTTATAAAATCATTCCTAAGAGACCTATTGCTATAGGGATTTTTTTCAGACTGTACATAAAGAGTATCTCTGTTGCCAGATCTTTATTATTGGACATCCCTTCCTTTTCTTTTAGAAATTCACTATCGTCTGTCGCAAATGAAATTTATATTAGAAAGAACTTTGCTAGTGGTCCTTCACAACACTATCTCGCTGATTTGTCTCATCTTTTTGTCCACGTAGATTGTCATATCTTACTGGATATCTCATCATCATTTTTGGGTCATCTTCTAATAGATGATTATGCGACACCTTTTCTCCCTTGTATAAATGCCAATATATAAACACCCGAAGGTGATGAGTTGGCAGAATCGTTTGTACGCCGGGCAAAATGCTTTGCGGCATTTTGTCACTCTTTACGTTCTGAGTTCAAATTCCGCCAAAGTTGTGTATGCCTTTCATCCTTTCGGGGTAGATAAAATAAGTACCAGCAGAGCACTTGGGTCAATGTTGTTGGCTTTGTGTCAAAATTTGAAACCAATATATAAGCACCTATTCCTGGACAACCATATAAAATTTTGGAAACTATTTCTTTCCAGTTCGCACATATTCTGAAGTTACTTAATGTATCCCGCTTCTGGAATACATTTAACTTTCTTACACCGAAGAAACCCTTGAACTTCGGTGCTTGCCAGTCACTGCTTAATTTTCTTGGTCTATTTCTACCCTGTTTAGTTTCATCAGGTGTTGTCTATACAACCCCATTTTAACACAGTTTTATTAGAGTTTACTTTATATCTCTTGCCAATTTTTCTTTCTCTTCACTTCTGTTTATCACATGAATCTCCATTTTATTTATTGCTTCCTTGAAGATAGAAAACTATTTTTCATTTTAATCGTTTGTAGCTGTTTGTAAGTTTTCCGTAATTTTTTGACTAAATATTATTGTAGTCCTACAGTTGATATTTCATAATACGCTTCGGGTTGCGTAAGGTCCCTACCTCCTTCAGTTTCTAGTACATGTAATCATTCTGTCACATTTTTCGCGCTGTTTTCTAAATACAGCAATTATTTTTCTTTCTTTTTCTGTCTAGACTTGTTAATTCATTCAGCCTCCAGGAGAGAATATTACAGCTATACATTATTAGTGTTGC
>NW_026367009.1:0-274 GCF_001194135.2 Octopus bimaculoides | reverse complement strand
CATTCAGCCTCCAGGAGAGAATATTACAGCTATACATTATTAGTGTTGCACATTGCCTTATTTTTCTTTGCATCCTGTCCTCTTTTACGTGTTAATCTAATGCGCTTGTAATATAATTTCCTACATATTATTTGGTTTGGGATTAGTACTCTTTCTGAACATGTCTGTATTTCTTGTATTTCTCTTATTTCAGTTTCTCGATTTAGCGTCATATTAGTGTTGAGATTAATTTTTTTGCTTTATTGTTTTCAAATCTTCACAATTTATCAATTCT
>NW_026367008.1:0-334 GCF_001194135.2 Octopus bimaculoides | reverse complement strand
ATATATATATATATTGGCACATACGTGAGTTTGTATATGAATGTGATGCAAGTGTTTCTGCATATTTCGATATACGGACATTTTCATGTATCTATAAATCTTTATGAATGTATGCGTAGAGGCAGATATGCAAACATGTAAGGAAGGGTTACATGCGTACTGATGCGTGTCTGTTTGTCTTTCGACATATCTACAGCACTGTGCATTCCATAAACACACTGCATGGTTTCTAACTAAAAGCTTGTTTCTTCAGTAATGTAATTATACATATATTGAATATATGAGAATATTGGTTATTTTTGTGTTCATATATATATATATATATAATATAGAT
>NW_026367007.1:0-408 GCF_001194135.2 Octopus bimaculoides | reverse complement strand
CCGATTTATAGATGTAATGTATACGTGACAGCTTATTCGATTACTAAATTACCGATGCGTTTTTATTCCTTGTTTTTCGTTGTACTGCACTGAAAAAAAAATCTATAGAATTTTAGCCAACAATACACAAAAGTAAACTCCTCTCTATCCGTTTACTCGTTTGGATTGCAACTATGCTGCGGCATCACTTTGAGGTTAATCATAGTTTAGCCAATCAAATCGCCCCTAGTATTTTTTAAGTCTGCACCTACTCTATACCACCCACTTTGATAAACCGTTAAGTTACGAAACATAAACAACAATCACTAATTCTAAATCATGAGAGTCGAAGACAAACACAAAGTTATGCATTTACGGCAGCTCTGTCCACCAAATTCACTCAAAAGAGTTTGGTCGATTCGGAACTAT
>NW_026367006.1:0-406 GCF_001194135.2 Octopus bimaculoides | reverse complement strand
AAATAGGTTTTTTTCTTTTAGTCTGAATAGAGTAACAGTATAGTGGTACATACTCTATGGAGACGAGTTGCGGGAAAGCGCGCCTCACAAACGGCGACCACATCTGTTCACCGTCGTCTACGTAGAGCCGGAGATGTCGCAGTCTCAGCGCGTGTCTGTGCATCATCAACCACAGCATGCTCAGCCCTCCTTTTGACGAGTGTTGGCAGCAAACGGATCACCTGACCATCGGAACGCTTTCCTTCCACAAGAAGCGGAAGAGAATTCGTTCCAGTTTGGTGATAGTAGGGTTGGGACAAGGCACGACGGACAGACGGTAGTAGATGACGGACGCGATGTACGTGTTCGCCACCTCCGCTCGCCCTTTTAGGGATAGTTTTCTCTCGGCTCATTGCCGGGAGAGAGT
>NW_026367005.1:0-509 GCF_001194135.2 Octopus bimaculoides | reverse complement strand
ATATATATATATATATATATATATATGTATATATATGTATGTATGCATGTATGTATATATATATATATACATATATGATATATGATATATATGATATATTTATTTTCATCATATTTCAAAATATTTACTTTGTACTTTACCAAGTAAAATCATTATTGCAATTTTAGAAGCGTTAGTTCGTTGTCAAAGAAAAAAACTGCCATCTTAAATCTTGCGATGTAATTCATAGAAGTGATTTCCAGCCAGATCAGATATTCCTTGCGATTGCTGCCCCACAATCTCTCCCTTGTACACTCAATTGTTATTCTATTGAAAATATTGTTAGTGAAATATCAAATACCAATAACCAGATATCATTATGTTCAGTAAATATAGATGTATACAATATAGCGTTTTTTTTACGGTGGAAAGAAATATTATACTAACAAGAACGAAATGACGTATGTATCCCGGAATACCATATGCATGTGTATCTATCTATCTATCTATCTATCTATCTATCTATCTAT
>NW_026367004.1:0-211 GCF_001194135.2 Octopus bimaculoides | reverse complement strand
GTGACATGAGGGCTAAGGGGAAATGAAAGTGTCACCTCTGGAGTTTGTAAATGACCACTATACAGATAGGCAACTGGAGTGAATTTTGTAGACAGTGGTGTGAGGCTATAACAGAAGACACATGCCAAGTCACCACACAGTGGTACTGAACCCAGGGCCATGTGTTTTGGAACCAAGTATCTTACCACACAGCCACACTGTGTGTGTGTAT
>NW_026367003.1:0-373 GCF_001194135.2 Octopus bimaculoides | reverse complement strand
CAGCCAACAACATTATCGAACACATCCCATCGAATGTGCATTTGGGTATCAAACGTGTTCAATAAAGTGTGACTGTTCATATTCGTGTGAGACAGCTAGTTTAGTTCCGTGTAGGTGAAGGCATAATATCATTAATGATCAGCGTTGATCTCATTGTGTATGTTATTGACCATTATATAGAGTCGTGATATCTGAAGATACTGGTGACAGTAGCGAGCAGTCCTGCTATCAGGGAACAGTTCTGAAACCTGCGCTCTGGTTTCGCTTCCAGAGACAGTGCAGACATTGTCATTTGTAGGAGCTCTGGAGACAGTGCCGACCCATGTGGTAATTCTGGAAGCAGTAGATAATATTTCTTCTACTATAAACACAA
>NW_026367002.1:0-401 GCF_001194135.2 Octopus bimaculoides | reverse complement strand
TTATTCTAGCAGCTACACTTTCAGCGCACCCACCCCCACTACTAACTTTGATATTGCTGCACCTCTGATGTGCCCATAGCTTGCACTGGGTACATCTTATAGAGTTACTACCTACTCCTTTTCTACATACTGAGCAGGGCCATCTACCTGAAGGGGTTTGTGTTTTATCTGCCTTCCTACTTATTAGGAATTTGGTTTTAGCTAGGTTGACTCTAAGGCCCTTCGATTCTAGTCCTTGCTTCCACACCCGAAACTTCTCTTCTAGTTCTGATAGTGACTCCGCAATTAGTGCAAGGTCATCAGCATATAGGAACTCCCATGGGCAGCCTGTTTTGAATTCCTCTGTGATCACCTGGAGGATTATGATAAATAGGAGGGGGCTGAGGACGGAACCTTGGTGG
>NW_026367001.1:0-359 GCF_001194135.2 Octopus bimaculoides | reverse complement strand
ACACACCAACATATAGTTATTGTTGTAGTTATAGCATACACACACACACACACACACATGCATAGAGAAAGATAGGTAGATGGATGCATAAATAGATGTGCATATAAACATATATATCAAAAGCTGTTAAGGTTACTATGTACAAAGGGAATTGTATTTGTCAGGAGGACAGCAATTAAGTTATCTTTTATGACAGTTGAGGGTCTCTAGGCAATGTTGGGTTGGAAAATATACTCCAAGACTCTGGAAACTAATACAATAAATAAAACTGCTCATTGTATCTATCCGAGATTTCCTCATGCATTAGAATTCTGATTGGATGTTATATATATATATATATATATATATATATATATATA
>NW_026367000.1:0-459 GCF_001194135.2 Octopus bimaculoides | reverse complement strand
ATTATTATTATTATTATTATTATTATCATTATTATTATTATCATTACCATCATCATCATTGTTGTTGTTGTTGTTGTTATTATATGGAAACTCACAGCTTATTTTGCTGGCTATGATGGAAAGTGTCAACTGTCCACAGCCGGCAGTCAATTGTTTACTAGTCATGCTTCAGGAGCCCTGCCAAGAATTCTTGCAGCTTCAAGCAATAATGAATTTTATAGATGCTCTATCTTTTCGATCCACGTTGGTAGTTAAGTGCCCATACTTCCAAGCGTGCCAATCACTATTGGCATCACTTCGACTCTCTTCATTACCTGCAACCTGTGTATTTCGAGATTCAGTACATCATAGCTGTTCACTTTTTCTCCTTCTTTCTTTCCGATCCTGTTATCACCAAAGACATGCTATGTCAATTTGCAGACATTATTATTATTATTATTATTATTATTATTTTATGTT
>NW_026366998.1:1406-1777 GCF_001194135.2 Octopus bimaculoides | reverse complement strand
CTCTCTCTCTCTCTTTCCTAATTTCGCTTTTAGTACTCCATTTTTTGCATTCCTACAGGTTTTCTCGTTTTCTGTCTCTTTTCTTTTCTTCTTTTGTTTCATCCTATCACATAGTCATTCATTCTTCCTTATCTCTTTTTTGTATTTTGCCCATCATTCTTTTTTCATTTCTTTCACGTACGCTCATTTGTTTGTTTTCCTTCAGTCAATGTCAGCTTGCTGCTCGACAATAGTCAAGAAGTCATCTCAGTTTGAACGATCGTTTTTTGCCAACCAGTTCTGCCGTTTCAGATGACAACTTCTGATACTGTCAACTCTGAAGTAAATGACGATCGTCTTCAGATAAAATAGTATACCACCACCACCACCAC
>NW_026366998.1:0-600 GCF_001194135.2 Octopus bimaculoides | reverse complement strand
CACCACCACCACCACTACTGCTGCTGCTGATGATAATTCTTGATTTAGGCACAAGGCCACCAATATGGAGGAGAGGGGGTCAGTCAAATCCCTCGAACTCAGTATTTGACTGCTATCTTATTTGATCGTGTTCCGAAGAGTCGTTTAAAGAAAGCACCGATCGATGTTGCAAATTTGGTGAGGTAGTGAAAAAAAGGAACACTGAGTACACAAAATATGCGATGTGAACGCATGGTGATACCCTCAGCTATTAGTGGTGGGCTTTAAGTGCAACCAATCAAAGATCACCAAAGTACAATCTCTGCCAACTAATTGTCGTTGTATCCGACCTGTAAATGCTTCCCCTCGACAAATTTGTTGGAGGAAAGCATGCTCTTCCTCTACTTCCCCTCACCTCTTTCCTTTCCAAGTGAAGCCTGTAATCGTTTATGAGAACGTGGCCCAAGAAGAAAGTGGATCGTACCTATCCTTCGAGTCTCGGCCACCACACATCTTACACCATAGCCATCAGAGGAAAGATGACTGTCCCCTCTTTTTCTCAACCTCGTGGTTACTCTTTTACTCTTTTTCTCTTTTACTTGTTTCAGTCATTTGACTGCG
>NW_026366997.1:0-215 GCF_001194135.2 Octopus bimaculoides | reverse complement strand
TATCTATCTATCTATATATATATCTATCTATCTATCTATCTATCTATCTGACTGACTGTCTGTCTATCTGTCTATTTATCTATGTATATCTATCTATAAATATCTGTCTTTCTATCTGCTGGTTAATCTATCTATCTATATCTATCTATAGATATCTGTCTTTCTATCTGCTGGTCTATCTATCTATCTATCTATCTATCTATCTATCTATCTAT
>NW_026366996.1:1430-2230 GCF_001194135.2 Octopus bimaculoides | reverse complement strand
GGCGGTGGCGGCGGCATTGGTGGCATTGCTGTTGGTGGTTTCATTGGAGGTGGTTTACTTGGTAGTGGTGGTGGTGGTGGTCGTCGTCGTCATCGTATCTTGCTGTTATTTCTTGCAGGTTAAGCCACCATGTAAACTCCTGGTGGGATTGGAACCCAGAACTATGTAGTTGGGAAGCAAGCTACTCACCACACAGCCACACCTGGTACAAAACTTCGGCTCATGGTGCCACTCTATAGGATTGAAACCGCAGCCTTATGATGGCAAAGCAATTTTCTTAACCATTAGCCCATTCTTGTTTCTTCTTACACACATTTTATTAATTATCATCAACATCATTAGCAGAATCATTACAACCATCATCATCATCATCATCATTTTCATCACTACTGCTTAAGCATCTTTATCATCATCCTCACCATCTTCATGACTAAAATTACCTTTGCCATCATCATCATAGCATCGTCATCATCATAGCATCGTCATCATCATAGCATCGTCATCATCATAGCATCGTCATCATCATCATCATCGTCATCATCATCATCATCGTCATCATCACTATCATCAATTTATCCTCATTACAATCGATACCACCACATAAATACCCCTTGTTGGTGCTGTCATCATCATCATCATCGTCACTTTCAGCATCATCATCATTATCATCTTCAACACAGTTATCTTCATCATCTTCATTATAATCATCACCAGCATTCAGCAGCAGCATCTACGTCATCATCATCAATGTCATCATCATCATCATCATCATCATCAGCACCACCACCACCACCACCACC
>NW_026366996.1:0-591 GCF_001194135.2 Octopus bimaculoides | reverse complement strand
CACACACACACACACACACCTGCATAGAAAACATTCACAAATGATTACTGTCCTGTTATGAATGCATGTGCACACATACATATACATGCAGAGAGGCTGGAAAAGAAGCATACATGCATACATGTATGTATGCATAGACAACCACTTGCATTTGCATCTGCAGAAACACAAGTGCATGTGTTGTTTATATATATATATGTATATATGTGCATATACACACACACACACGCATATATATATATATACACAACCCATATGGAGGTATTTGTGCATACATACAGACTCATACATACATAAAAAGATGCACTCGCAGACATACACATATTCAGAGACATGCTTGCAACTACACATACATACGCATGTATGCAGCAGCGCATGTGCATGTATATGCACATGCATGTAATGAAATGCACACACATACACTGTAGCATACACTCACACACACACACATATATATACACACACAAGCATATGTGCAGAGAAACATACACAGATACAAGTTTGTAGTCACATGCACACACACACACACACAAACACAAATACATACACACACACGCAGAACCTCACAGATACACGTTTACAGATGTACAT
>NW_026366995.1:0-340 GCF_001194135.2 Octopus bimaculoides | reverse complement strand
ATGTATGTATGTATGTATGTATGTATGGATAGATTGATAGATATATAGATAGATATACATATATATGCATGTCTATATTCGGCCATCGTAATAATTTCAACATTGCTTAGGAAAGCAATTGATTTCACTGAATATTGTTTTCCATCTCAGATTAACTCTCGAAATCGATTGCTTAGGAATACTGTTGTATTTTCATTTAAGCCTTGTATTTGCTTATGTTTTCCGTTATGTATACATATACATATACAAATGCCTGCGCCCGCCCGCACACTTACTCATACACACACACGCACACACATTTATATGTACATATATACATACACACACAAGCACTCACATA
>NW_026366994.1:0-227 GCF_001194135.2 Octopus bimaculoides | reverse complement strand
CCCACGTACCTGGGACGTAGAGCGTCTCGGGTATGGGTAGAAGGAATTCCATTGGAAATTGACGTTGCCTGGATAGTGGCCGCTGTTTTGGCTGAGACTAACGGCAAAATAGTGGTGCTCCAGGCAACGAAGTCAAAAAGTTCCAACTGGAAGGACCAGGTCCTAAACATGATAGTGCAGGGTTTGAGCAAGGCATTGGAAGAGATGGTGGAAACGATAACATTGAA
>NW_026366993.1:0-432 GCF_001194135.2 Octopus bimaculoides | reverse complement strand
ATGTGCAACCATTTTTCGTGTTTGGATATTATCCTCTGGGTCGTGGGTGTATTCCATCCCTTCCAACGCTCTGCGGTGGTTTTTCTAGGAGGAGGCCTAGTTCCCTCGTGTTCACTTCGCGGAAGGTTACTTCACTTTCCGAAATAATTTCAACACATCTCTCTACGGCAAAGTCAATGTCAATGGATGGATAGAGAGATACTACATCCATACTGCCTATAATACAATCTGCCTATAATACAATGTGTATAATATAATACACATACGAAATATGTGACGAAACGATTCTAATTATTGTAAAACAAGGAATGCTGTACATTGTGTTCTATCATTTATACAGACACAGACACACACAGACAAACAGACATGCAACCACACACACACACCAATATATATATATAAACAAATATATATATATATAATAAATATATA
>NW_026366992.1:0-507 GCF_001194135.2 Octopus bimaculoides | reverse complement strand
TCGGATCAACTGGAACCCTCGACGTCGTAAGCGACGGAGTGCCAATAATACAATATGAAGTTTCAAAAATTGAACGGAAACACGATAAAAGAACGAACGGAAAATTCATGCACAAGACGCAGACACGCTCTTTACCGTCCAAATAATCGCTAAAATTTCACGCCTGTTAACGATAACACGATTCATTTTTGGTGGCGTCAGCAGCGAAAGGCTGTTGGGTATAGCGAGCGAACGCTGGGGACAGTAGATTGTTTAATGTCAAACGATTGAGAAAGGAGCCAAGGGTTAAATCAACTAGCCATCTAGGCCATTGTAGGATTTGAATTCACAGCTCAAGGAACCAGAACGAATACCACAAGATATCTGCTTCTTATAATTCTGCTAATCCACTGCCTTAGTTGGATACACTTCTTTAAAGAAATTAAGTACTAATACCAAATGGCGGACTTTATATCCAGCGTGCTAACGATTCTGCCAGCTCGCCGCCTTAAATAATAATAATAATAA
>NW_026366991.1:0-253 GCF_001194135.2 Octopus bimaculoides | reverse complement strand
TATATATGTATATACATATATATATATATATATATATATACATATACATACGTGTGTATATGTATCTAACGGATGAAATACTCTAAGAATGGCATAGAAATACTATAGAATAATGTACTTACGTTTGCAGCAATATGGAAATACGTATATATACATATACGCACAAAAACACTCACACACACACACGCGCGCACACGCAAACATGCATACACACATACAAGTGTGTTTGAGTAAATATATATATATATATATA
>NW_026366990.1:0-269 GCF_001194135.2 Octopus bimaculoides | reverse complement strand
GAGAAAGACGTGTTTTGATCAGGAGCGATCGTGTACTCCGCTGCGGTCGAGAAGGTAAGGTCCAACGTTTCATTCTGTCCTTATGCTTCTTGTTGTCTTTTTTCCTCTATCACACCACAGCAACCATGATTAATAAAATATCTCATATAACCATCAATATATTCACACAGGACATCAGATATAACAGTGTATGAGAGCAACGACCCACCTTTATATTTCATATATATCCAATTCTCAATAAAACCTTCGTTTCAGGATATTCACCACTA
>NW_026366989.1:0-379 GCF_001194135.2 Octopus bimaculoides | reverse complement strand
TGATGATGATGATGATGATGACGATGATGCTGATGATGATGATGATGATGCTGATGATGATGATAGTGATGATGATGCTGTTACTGCTGCTGATGCCGCTGTCTTTGTGGATATTGGCTTAACTTTTTGTCATTGTTGTTATATTTGTGGATATTCGTTTTGTTATTATTGTTGTTGTTGTTGTTTGTGAATATTGACTTTTGTTGTTGTTGTTGTTGTTGTTGTTGTTGTTGTTGTATTGGGGAATATTAGCTTTTGCTGTAGTTCTTTTCTTTGGCGGATATTAGCTGTTGTTGCTGTCGTTGTGGATATTGGCTTCTGCTTTTAGCTAGTATTATTATTATTATTATTATCATCATTATTATTATTATTATTATTA
>NW_026366988.1:0-282 GCF_001194135.2 Octopus bimaculoides | reverse complement strand
AGACAGATAGATGGACAGACAGACAGATGGCCAGACAGATAGACAGACAGACAGAAAGTTAAAGAGATAAAGAGATCATCAGACAGACTGATAGATAGATATATAAATACACAGACAGATAGATAGATAGATAGCTAGATTGATATTTAGATAGATAAATATTTAGATAGATAGATAGATATTTAGATAACTTTCTTTTATTTAGATAGATGGATAGATATTTAGAATGATGGATAGATATTTAGATAGATAGATAGATAGATAGATAGATAGATAGATAGA
>NW_026366987.1:0-212 GCF_001194135.2 Octopus bimaculoides | reverse complement strand
TGCGTGCGTGCATGCATGTGAGTTTGTGTGTGTGTGTGTGTGCGTGCGTGCATGTGAGTTTGTGTGTATATACATACACATACATATATATGTGTATATACATACACACACACACACACACACACATATTTCTATATATATATATATGTGTGTGTGTAATATATAGAGTAAGTACTAGGCTTACAAAGAATAAGTCCCTGGGGTCGATTTGC
>NW_026366986.1:4397-4539 GCF_001194135.2 Octopus bimaculoides | reverse complement strand
AATATCACCAAATAACAATACTCATTATTTTATACAGTTGGGGTAATATATAAATGTTTAAGAACACACTCATTCAACACCAAAACCATACGTCCTGACACACATATACATACATGCATATGAACTATCTATCTATCTATCT
>NW_026366986.1:3856-4126 GCF_001194135.2 Octopus bimaculoides | reverse complement strand
GTATGTACGCATTTATGCATGTATGTATATTTGCGTATATTTATGTATGTGTGTATGTGTGTGTGTATATATATATTTGCAGTCACACACATGAGGGTAAGTCTGTGTAAGCTTGCATTGTGTGTGTATGTGTGTGTATTTGGATGTGTGATATAACCACATAGGTGGGGCTCCATTTGATAAATATAGCAACAGAAATACTCCTCAAAATACATCGGAGTCTCCCCCAGAAACATGTATGTTTCTTATAATTATTTTTGTGTTGTTTAC
>NW_026366986.1:0-126 GCF_001194135.2 Octopus bimaculoides | reverse complement strand
AAATATAGACAAATAATGCCTACTTTTAGCTACAGAACCTTTGCCTTACCGGTAAGTTGTATAACAGCGTGCTTGAATCGTTGCTCTAAACACTAGACTCTGAACACATCACTTTAGCTTCTGAGA
>NW_026366985.1:0-503 GCF_001194135.2 Octopus bimaculoides | reverse complement strand
GCAATAAATGTCAATGCATGAAACTCTCAGACTTTGAGTCACTCTGCTACTCCTGCTAAATATTAATAACAATATGCATATATAGGCACAGGAGTGGCTGTGTGGTAAGAAGGTTGCTTCCCAACCTCATGGTTCCGGGTTCAGTCCCACTGCATGGCACCTTGGAGAAGTATCTTCTGCTATAGCCTCGGGCTGACCAAAGCTTTGTGAGTGGATTTGGTAGACAGAAAGTGAAAAAAGCCCAAAATATGTGTGTGTGTGTGTGTGTGTGTGTCTTTGTGACTGTGTTTGTCCCCCCCCCCCGCCATCGCTTGACAACCGATGTTGGTGTGTTTATGTCCCAGTAACTTAGCAGTTCTGCAAAAGAGACCAATAGAATAAGTACCAAGCTTACATTCTGGGGTCAATTTCTTCGACTAAAAGTGCTTCAGCATGGCTGCAGACAAATGACTGAAACAAGTAAAAGAGTAATATACTCATATATTGAGTTCTATTTTTCCTGT
>NW_026366984.1:0-389 GCF_001194135.2 Octopus bimaculoides | reverse complement strand
ATATATATATATATAAACATATGTATGTATTTAAGACACTTATTGACACCAGCAAGACGAGAGGCAGAGGCAGTGAGAGCAGACACGGCATCAAAATCAGTTGTGTTAAAACTATTCTATCCCCATTATTTCCCTAATAAACAGAATAGTAATCAATTTCATTTTATAAATGTTAATTTTTAAGAAACACTACTAACAGAATGCAAAGACTTGATTTGATGTATTTTATGTTTACATTTTGTGTTTTGTACCAAGCTAATCGCAATTTAGTTGTTAAATTTGTATATACGCATATATATATGTATGTATATACATATATATACATATATACAATAGAAAAACATATACACTCTTAGATATGCGCATATATATATATATATATATATATA
>NW_026366982.1:0-238 GCF_001194135.2 Octopus bimaculoides | reverse complement strand
ATGTATGTATGTATGTATGTATGTATGTATGTGCAGATTTGTATGTTTTAGGTATGTATTCCCATGCATATAGTTACATAAATATTTAAATGATAAACTTCTGGAAAGTTTCACAGATTTTTACGGTTCCAGTGATGAATTGGATCTGTGGTCTTCAAATCAGCTTTCTCCTTTCTGGTTTTGAGGATCCTAATTTCTCAAGATTAGTATTTAGGCAGTGTGTTACATATCCCAGGGC
>NW_026366981.1:0-238 GCF_001194135.2 Octopus bimaculoides | reverse complement strand
TATGTATATGCATGTATGTATGTTTGCTCGTATGTATGTATGTATGTATGTTTGTATACATCTATGCATACTCATAGCAGCAACACTTTCAGTTGTCTATTGTTTTTCTTTCTTCTTTTTTCTTCATCCATCGATTATTGGCGTTAACAGATAGAAATGATATCGTGTTTTATCTCCCGTCTACATTCATTCCCAAACTCCAAAACCTAACTACAGTCTATCAATCAATATAACACCT
>NW_026366980.1:0-481 GCF_001194135.2 Octopus bimaculoides | reverse complement strand
TCGTAGGATGAGCTCCTGGATCTTAAGAACCTTCCGGTCCAGAGAACAAGTTATCATCATTCCGCTTTTCTCCTCCTTTGTACGGCCACAACTTGAATACTGCTGCCCCTTGTGGTCTCCCCATACAAAGCAAAACATCTCAAGGATTGAATCACCCCAGAGGGCACTGACCAAATGAATTGAAGGCATGACTGATCTTGATTAATGGGACCGCCTTAAAGCCTTGAAGCTCTACTCTCTGCAGCACCGTCGCGAGCGGTACATCATTTGTACAATATGGAAAATATACCGCCAGCATTGCCCAAACGACCTGAACATTAGTTTCAAGGTTCATCCAAAGCTGGTACCATGAGCCATATGTCCCCTGCCCAATTCAGAATCACAACGTATAGGTATTCAACGTATATACATATACATGTATATATATATATATAAATTGTAAATCCAAAAATAACAACAAAACTACAAAGGATTCCGCGGT
>NW_026366979.1:0-615 GCF_001194135.2 Octopus bimaculoides | reverse complement strand
TGTGTATATATATGTAGTTATATGAATATATGTATATATGTTTATATATATATATTTTATATATACATATATACATACATACATTCATGCATACATACATTCATGCATACATACACCTACCTACCTACCTACCTACCTACCTACACACACACACACGCGCGCGCATACATATATACTACCATTATTCAACGACAGAATCATTGCCGCAATCTATCTTGCGATCTACAAAGAACTAAACATACGGATGGTTCAATCCGTCCAGAAATCGTACCACAGACAATACCATAAAAGTGCACACTGTCCAATTGTCCCATCAGCAACTTATAAATACGTTCGAGGGCCTACATGGTATATTAAATGGTCTGTGGTAAATGTGGTACATTCCATATTAGGAACTAAACAAATCAATCTTATCCTGTAGACACATGATCAATGGCGTTCAAGTTATGATCGTTCCGACAATGTATAATCTATCCATTCTTTTTTTTCAGACTGTTGACAATAGACAGTAATATGAAGTGTAGAGTTAGTTGCTGTTTCATTGAATGGCAAGTGTGTACAAGTTTCAACGTTTTCTCTTTGTTGGAATTGATATTGATGTTGTTTTTTTTTTTT
>NW_026366978.1:0-744 GCF_001194135.2 Octopus bimaculoides | reverse complement strand
CTTCCAGCTCGACGACAGGCCGCGTACATTTAAACAACCAATTCGAACAGTCATAAATGTCTTACCTTAATCAGTATCAGGCGGGGGGAAAATCCCCACCTTTTCCACTTCATCTGGAGCCTGTGGAGTCGGAGGTAAAAAATTCTCCGACATGGTAGGTACGTAATCCAACCTTGGCACCCCTATGTCTCTCCTATAGGTATTGCTGAGAATGTTGAACATTTTTCTCGTTGTTTTATAAACAGCTTTTCCTTTTTTGTACTCTATCCTTTTCATTTTTTCCTTGTCGATTATTGCTAGGTGGTTCATTAGCTCTCTGTTTCAGGTTCGAACCACCATATACATACTGTCTTTTACTTTTGATTCACTTTTTTTTTTGTTTTTTTCTTTTCTTCTTCCTTTTCTTTCATTGGGGAAGGTTGTTTTCTTTTGTTGGACACCATCGTCCAACCCTCTCCAACCTTTTCCAATGGTACCGGTGTTTGCTCCACCATCTCTGGATTTTTTTCCTCTTCTGTTTCCTTCCTTTCTTCTCCATTTTTCTTCCCTTCGTCTCCAGTTTCCTTCTTTTTCGCTTCTGTATCCTCCTGGTTCGTCTTTCCATCGTCCTTCTTCTGGCTGCAGTTCGCCCTGAGGTGACCCTTCTTGCCACACTGGAAGCAACGAGGTTTGTGGCCATCCACTGACACGACTTGTCGTGTGCCGCCAACCTCAAAGCTTTCAATTATTTCTTCCAGTGTGGCC
>NW_026366977.1:0-283 GCF_001194135.2 Octopus bimaculoides | reverse complement strand
GTTTTGGTACAGTGACTATTATTGTTATTATTATTAACGTTGTTGTTGTTTTTGTCACAAATATTGTTAGAACCGCTGTAATGAAAATTCCATTGTTTTCCGTGTTTCTGCCCCCAGGATTCCTTTCTCATCAGGGCAACTGTTTCCTGTGTCATTGTCCCTCCTCTTCTCCATCTCTTCCACCTTCTCTCTCCCTTCTCACCACAATGTTTTCAAATATTTCTCCCCCCCACCCCACACAATCAATCGTATTTATATACACACATGCACATGGCTGAGTGGT
>NW_026366976.1:0-323 GCF_001194135.2 Octopus bimaculoides | reverse complement strand
GTGTGTATATGTACGTGTGTGCATGTGTATGTGTGTGACTTTGTGCCTCATGACTCCTTGACAACCGATGTTTACTTTCTGTAACTTAGCGGTTCGAAGAAAGGAAGCGATAGAATAAATTCCAAAGGCTCAATTAGTTCGAGTATAAATTATTAAAACCGTGCCCCCGCATGGCCGCAATTTACGGACAATCTATTTCTAGCACGCTCTGCTACCACGTAACAGCTATTTGGGATAAAGGACCCGAAATATCTGTTACGTGGTAGAAGGGCATGGAGGTGCAATGGCCCAGTGGTTAGGGCAGCGGATTCGCGGTCATAGGA
>NW_026366975.1:0-1058 GCF_001194135.2 Octopus bimaculoides | reverse complement strand
ATCTCACAACGCCTTCCTCTCCTTCTGTCACTTCAACCTCTCCCTCATACGCTTTTCCCCCTCTTCTCAGTCCGTGTCTCCCTTCTTCTCACATCCTTCATCCTTTCTTGTTTCTTCCTGTTTCTCTTCCCATCCTATCCCTCCCTCTGTCTCTCTTTCTCCTCCCATCCTCTGTCTCTCTTTTTCCTCCCATCCTCTGTCTCTCTTTCTCCTCTCATCCTCTGTCTCTCTTTCTACTCCCATCCTCTGTCTCTCTTTCTCCCCCATCCTCTGTCTCTCTTTCTCCTCCCATCCTCTGTCTCTCTTTCTCTCCCCCTCCTCTACCTCCCTCAGTCTCTCTAACACCCCACACTCCCTCTCTTCCTCCTATCAACCTCTCTCTTTCCTTCATATCTCACTCTCTCTTTCCTTCATATCTCCCTCTCTCTTTCCCTATCCCCCCCCCTCTGTGTTTCTTCTTTTCTTCCTCCCGCTATCTTTCACTTCCTCTCTATCCTCTACTCCCTTTCTGGGCTTAAAAAACGAAGATGGCACCAAAGTGGGAAAAGAAAGAGTTAGATCTTCTGTTGCGAGCATGGATGATTGCTAGTGGCGATCCCCCAAACATCATCATCACTGCGGCACTGAAGAATAATGGCTTTCACAGAACCACTGAACAGATAGAACGGAAGAAGAATGAATTCCTCCGCTCGTATGCACTCATCAGACCACACATGGACACCCTAGATGTTATAATCGAAAACCATTGTGGAAAGGCTGATGAGGATGGAGAGGAGGAAAAGGAAGAGGAAAAAGAAAAAACACCCGGAAGTCTCTCTGACCCAGTGGCTCCTCAAAAGAATGGATAACCCACTCCTATGAACAACCAGGCAGAAAAAGATAGTGGAGCCAAGGAAGCAGCAAATAGAAACCCCTCTGTGCCAGTGGTCCTACAAAGGAAAGAAGCCCTCACCCCAATAGATAACCAGTGGAAAATTGTACCCACAAGAAAAGGAAGAACAAAAAGTTGAAAATCGCAAGGTGGATCCAATGCCATCCAAGACACCAAAGGAAAGAAG
>NW_026366974.1:0-203 GCF_001194135.2 Octopus bimaculoides | reverse complement strand
CTATGATGGGTCGCAGTTTTAGGTCCCCCGGGTTTGGTGTATGTATGTATTTGGTGATTTTTTGATGGTCTCATTTATTATCTGGCTTTTGTGTATTTTTGGCAGACCATAGAAGAGGCTAGGCTTGCATTTGAAGTTCGAAAATCAATCTCCTTGGTTGTCAGTTCATTTGCATGTGTTTTAATTAGTGAGGACAGGATTTT
>NW_026366973.1:302-483 GCF_001194135.2 Octopus bimaculoides | reverse complement strand
GTGAACAGCAAATTCCCGCTCTTCGCCCGTTTCAGACGAGAACAGGATATCCCCGCACTTCGTCCGTTTCAGACGTGAACAGAAAATTCCCGCACTTCGTCCGATTCAGACGTGAACAGGAAATTCCCGCTCTACGTCCGTTTAAGACGTGAACAGGAAATTCCCGCAATTCGTCCGATTC
>NW_026366973.1:0-292 GCF_001194135.2 Octopus bimaculoides | reverse complement strand
AGAAAATTCCCGCACTTCGTCCGATTCAGACGTGAACAGGAAATTCCCGCTCTTCACCCGTTTCAGACGTGAACAGGCAATTCCCGCACTTCGCCCGTTTCAGACGTGAACAGGAAGTTCCTGTCCTTCGCCCGTTTCAGACGTGAACAGGATGTTCCTGCCCTTCGTCCGTTTCAGACGTGAACAGGAAATTCGCGGTCTTCGTCCGTTTCAGACGTGAACAGGAAATTCCCGCTCTACGTCCGTTTAAGACGTGAACAGGAAATTCCCGCAATTCGTCCGATTCAGACGT
>NW_026366972.1:0-510 GCF_001194135.2 Octopus bimaculoides | reverse complement strand
TGAGGGAAATCACTGTATGTTTGTAAGACCAGCTATAAATAGTAGCTACAAAACCCTCAAATACAGAAATATGCAAAGACACTGAAACACACACATAGCATGTGTATGTGTGTAACATAACACATGTATGTGTGTGTGTGTGTATGCACCCCCAGTTTGAAATTCACCAGTTTACTTCTACAAACTTCAGTCTGACATTTCAAATCAGGATAGAAATTGTTGAAATATTTGCAACAAATTCAAAATAAAGAAACAGGTTAGAAATTCATTGTTGTAGAACCGAACATGAGAGCAGAGTGTGTAAGCCAATATTATCTTGAATAACATCGATGGACAACATGACTGCCATCTTAGGTGAGGTAGGATCATTTCACTGTATCAGTTTACCCCAGGCGTTTCCATTTATTGTCTCGTTTAAGAAAGGTGATCTTGAATAAATTTAGGGATTGTCAACCTTGAAGGTCTTGATGGTTGTGGTGGTGACTGTGGTAGTGGTGTGTGTGTGTGTGT
>NW_026366971.1:0-238 GCF_001194135.2 Octopus bimaculoides | reverse complement strand
TATATATATATACAAACTCACACACACACACAAGCACAAATATATATACATACATATATGTATTTATATACATACACACACACATACAATGTATATATTTAAGTGTCTATGTATGGGAAAATTATATACTCGTTTGAAACCGCTGAACAAATGCACATCCTACATAACTCGGAGCAGTGACAGAAACGATAATGAAGATATTTGAACGATAAAATAGGTTCTAATATATATATTATAT
>NW_026366970.1:0-353 GCF_001194135.2 Octopus bimaculoides | reverse complement strand
AACCATGTGGTTGGGAAGCAAGCTTCTTACCACACAGCCAAATCTGTGCCAATTTATTAATATTTCGTAATGACATTACATAATACTAGGTTGAAAGACTTTCGCCATACGTCTACAACACGGTTACTGATTTTCTACTTAATCACTAACCGAATCATAGAGGTAGGAAGAAAAACCTTTGATACTTAACAACAAGTATTCTTATAATTATAATAAAGCCGAGCGAAATATAACGATGTCTGAGTGATTTTTAATGGCCATGGTGACTCCAGCTTATCAGTTCTTCTAATTTCAGTATGTGACCTCAGATCAAATCAACTATCAAAACAGTACAACTCAAGCAGGCATATATA
>NW_026366969.1:0-435 GCF_001194135.2 Octopus bimaculoides | reverse complement strand
AGTATGATTTCTTGTTTATATTTGTCAGCTTCCTTAATACTATTATTGCTTTTGTGTGCTTATTAACTATATGCAATTACCAATTTATATTTAAAAAAACGGGTGCACATATACGTATGTCCCATACTCACAAATACATATATACCTATATATATATATATATATATATATACTAAAAATATCCGCCTATGGATATAATAATAGATTACTTTATTTTTTCTGTCCCCGATGAAGGGAAGTACTGGATCTTCCCAGACACAGCTGTAAGACTCTATCCATAAAATTCTTCAACCTTACCTTTGCTCTCTTTATCTTTTTGTTTTTATATATTTACATATACACACGCTAATACACGACTTATAGTACCCAATCCTGTTCATACAACGATTGGGGCAAACTAATCGGTAGACAGCACTTACTCGGTATTATCTGTAT
>NW_026366968.1:273-482 GCF_001194135.2 Octopus bimaculoides | reverse complement strand
ACATACATACATACATGCGAACATACCAACATTCATACATGTATACGTACTTATAAATACATACTAATATACTTACATGTGTTTTTTTTACTTGTTTCAGTCATTTTGACTACGGTCATGCTGGAGCACCGCCTTTACTCGAGCAAATAGACCCCAGGACTTATTCTCTCTCTTTCTCTCTCTCTCTCTCTCTCTCTCTCTCTCTCTCT
>NW_026366968.1:0-263 GCF_001194135.2 Octopus bimaculoides | reverse complement strand
TCTCTCTCTCTCTCTCTCTCTCTCTCTCTCTTTGTCTATCTATCTATCTATCAGTGTATCCATACATATATTAATATTTGTGCGTCCAAGGCGGTGAGTTGGCAGAAATGTTAGAACGCCGGGCGAACTGCTTAGCGATATACTTCTTAAGGTTCATCTCTAGATTTGACCATGAAGCCATCCAAAGGCACACACACAGTTTCTCAACATATACACCTATATATATGTATGCATGCATCTATGTAAGTATGCATTATATATAT
>NW_026366967.1:0-388 GCF_001194135.2 Octopus bimaculoides | reverse complement strand
CATACATTCATTGATACATATATACATGCATACACACGCACACACACGCACACACAGAGACAAGAGCACACATTAAGATCAACACATATACATATATTTTAATATTCATAGGTATATGTAATATATACACACCATATATAATATTTGTATATAATGTGTATATAATATACATTATATGTATACATTTATGTGTGCATATACAATAATTATCTGTAAGTGTATATATATTCATACGTAAAATTTATATATATATATATACATGTATACACACACACATAGACATAGATACATACATATATGCATATGAATATATATTTATATATACATAAATATATATACATAATATATGTATATATGTATATATATATATAATATATATATGTATATA
>NW_026366966.1:0-835 GCF_001194135.2 Octopus bimaculoides | reverse complement strand
TGGTTGATAATTCCATATGGTAAGCAGATCAAATCCAACCTCCCTTACCACTTTCATGAAGCTATAGATAAGAATTTCCCCCCAAATTCAAGATACTATTCGATTACTAATTCACACCGAATCAGGATAGGGTTTTCAAACACCAAAAACCTTTCCCAAATCATCTCTTGGCATAACAATAAGCAGTTAAATACAAATCCACTTGATGAAAATAGTAACATTGATATTATTAACATTAACCATTCTTTGAATAATACAATATTAATATTTCTGATATAAATTCCAATCGCATTCGTTTCCTTAGCAGTAATTCTAAGACTAGAAACTCTGTCAATGTAAAATTACATCCGGTTCTGACGTCTTTTTTTATACACGTAGTTCTTCATCTCAGTTGTCTAAAAGAATATCTAGTCATTACTCTACATTTAGACATATCAATAAACGTAACAATACTGGGCCTAGTAAATTAATTGTGTCTCTAAAGGAACATAATAAACAATTTGATTTGGAATGGAATATTCTATCTACATCCTTTCCTATTGATAAAGGTAAATCCTTTCGTTTGCTCTGTAACGATGAACTGTATTTCATCCTGTTATCAGAGAATCCTCTTATAAAGACGTTTAAAGAACGCGTTTATCGTTGCAAACATTGGCAAAAACATACCTTTGGTTCCATTAAGTGATTCCTATCAGTCTATAAAATTCGACCTTTAACTGTTTTCTTACATTTCACTTCCACTAAATATATCTATTTCCGTGCCTTTAACCTATATTCCTATTCGTCTATCGCACTATATTTCTCCACTTTTACTTTTCTGCTATTTTCTTTCTTC
>NW_026366965.1:0-298 GCF_001194135.2 Octopus bimaculoides | reverse complement strand
TGTGTGTGTGTGTGTGTGTGTGTGTGTGTGTGTTTGTGTGTGTTTGCATATGTGGACGGCCTCTTTGTGTGTTTATAAATAGAAAGTCGTGGTTATTGTGTGCATACAGTTTGTGTGTGTTGTGAAAAAAGTATTCTGTACATGTAAGGCATAAATGGGTCTTTCTGTAAGCTTACGTATATGTTTGCATATATACGTATACATATATATATATGTTTTTATATATGTCTGTGTGTGTCTGCGTGTGTGCGTGTGTATGCATGTATGTGCATGCATGTGAGCGTGTATATATATATAT
>NW_026366964.1:0-287 GCF_001194135.2 Octopus bimaculoides | reverse complement strand
GTAGTAGTAGTAGTAGTAGTAGTAGTAGTAGTAGTAGTGGGAGTGGCAGCGGCATCAGCAGCAGCACAAAACGAAATCTCTTATTACAGCACCTATAGCAACAACTACGAAGTGGTCGCAACATTTATGGTGGTCAGTAGAATTTTCAAATACGAAAAAGAAATCTGTAACGCCAAGGAGATCCAATTAATTCATATATGACAGTTTTTGATGGTATACGTGAGCATGAATATATACACATATATATATATATATATATGTATGTATATATATATATGTGTGTGTGT
>NW_026366963.1:0-259 GCF_001194135.2 Octopus bimaculoides | reverse complement strand
AAGACACTTGCCCAAGGTGCCACGCAGCAGGACTGAACCCGGAACCATGTAGTTGGTAAGCAAGCTATTTACCACAGAGCCACTAAATTTTCAGTTCTTTTTTAAAAACGTTTTTATCCATTTCACTATACTTCATTATATTATTACTATTACTCTTTTACTTGTTTCAGTCATTTGACTGCGGCCATGCTGGAGCACCACCTTGTTTATAGTCGAGCAAATTGGCCCCAGAGCTTATTCTTTGTAAGCCTAGTACTTA
>NW_026366962.1:0-255 GCF_001194135.2 Octopus bimaculoides | reverse complement strand
GATAGATAGATAGATAGACATACATATGTATATACATATTTACATATACATAAATATCTACACATGTATATACGCGCGTGCAACCACACACACTAATAAGCGCTTTCCTGCCATTTACAGCCACAAGCACCACTCACACATCCAGTTAGTCAGAGAGACCTTGTATGTTACCCAACTCCTTTTTCTTATCAGTTTTCCCTCCACATTTCTACTCTTCCCTGGACTTTGGTCTGTGTATCCGACGAAGTAACTAAC
>NW_026366961.1:0-547 GCF_001194135.2 Octopus bimaculoides | reverse complement strand
GCAACGATTCAATCTCAGTTTCAGTTCTACTCCTCCAGTTTGATTTTCTTCCATTAGGGGTGAATTTTCAATGGTTATTTCCCTGTAAAATGATTTGGCATTGGATTTGAACATCTTATTTTGCTTGTAGAATTTGATTCTTTTCTCAAATCTGCGTATTCTCTGAGTTTTTGCTTGAACTTTTTGTTTAAGTGTTTCTTTCACTGACATTATTTCTTCTCTTGTTGAGAGCCCATATTTTCTCACGATCTTCTTGCCTTTTCTTAATCTTACACCATTTCCAGAGATGAACTCAGTTAATATTGATATCTCCCTTCGCAATGATTCAATCTCAGTTTCAATCCTACTCCTCCAGTTTGATTTTCTTTTCGAATTTGGTATTGTTGACTTTTTGGCTGTTAAACAGCGTCTTTCGATTACCTTAGCAACAGAGTAAATAATTTCATTTAACTTATTTATTAAGATCGGGTTTTAGTTGTTGTATGATTTCTTGCGTAATGCAGTTACTCTCTTTACTCTTTACTCTTTACTCTTTTACTTGTTTCAG
>NW_026366960.1:0-311 GCF_001194135.2 Octopus bimaculoides | reverse complement strand
TATTATTATTATTATTATTATTATTATTATTATTATTATTATTTATCATCTGGTTAACCATTTAACCAATGGACTAATCGATTGTTTGATTAATAGTTCGATCAACCAATCAATCTAATTAGAATTAAGCAGACCTGCAAAGATGAGGGCATGTCATTGATGAGGTCACGAATAGCAACGAAAGCACTCTGAAACCAACTGACTGATTGATTGATCGATCGCACGATTAATCATGCTATCTTATTAGTCAATTGGTAAATTGGTTAACTACTACTACTACTACTACTACTACTACTACTACTACTACTACT
>NW_026366959.1:0-407 GCF_001194135.2 Octopus bimaculoides | reverse complement strand
GATATCTCCTCTTCTCCTCCCTATTGCAGCAGAGATGTGCCAAGGGAATTTAAGTTGTGTCTGACATATAACCATAAATGAGTGAGTTAACAGGGCCATGTTGACATCTACCTCGTACATCCAGTCATCGATTCTACAATTTCAACAGTTATAAGCCTTTTGCATAACTGCACTACTTCATTCAAATATTGCAGCAAGGTGTCCAATTAGGCGGTAAAGTCCATAACCGTCCAGGGTCCACTATCCTCGATGAACATTTCAAGAAAGTGCCCTAAAAAAGCTACAACTATCTACTTCAAATAAATTAGCACACCGATCCATCAGAGAAGAAACTGCAGTTTCTTGACGTGTTGCAGCTCTGCTCTTGGGCCTACCGAACGAACTAGATAGTGAGACCTGTCATAAAA
>NW_026366958.1:0-411 GCF_001194135.2 Octopus bimaculoides | reverse complement strand
TTTATTCTTTAATCTAGACATGTTTTAGACTAATTTTTCTCATATTATTCTTGTTTTCTCTCTTATTTTGTTGTTATCGCCATGTTTTATTTGTATCTTAATTCAACCCCCTCCTCTTCCCCTCCTCTCACCTCCTCATCTCAATGGCTACCATATTGACATGCAACTTGAAAGAGAAAGTCATCTCCTTCTCCATTGCTCTCTCTTTCCTCTCTCCTTCCCTCTCTTTCTTTCTTTGTCTTTCTCCCTCTCTCTCCTTCACCCCTCCTCCTCTGGTGTCCTCCACTCCCTTTCTTTTCTCTATTTTACACACACGAATGGCATACACACACATATGTGTGTGTGCGCGTGTGTGTATACGCATATACATACATACATATATACATACATACATACATACACACACACACA
>NW_026366957.1:0-548 GCF_001194135.2 Octopus bimaculoides | reverse complement strand
GTGTGCATGGGTGTAGGTGCATACATGTGTATGTGTGTGATAATGTGTGTGCGCGTCTATGCGTGTTTGGGCATTTGTGCGTGTATGCTATGTGTAGCTGAGTATATGTATATACGTAGCTGTATATGTACGCAGTTAGTTATATATGTATATATGCATATGTTAAGTTGCGTGTGTACGAGTGTACAGGCATGCAGCTGTGTGTCTATGCGTGTATATGAGAGGATTTGTGCATGTGAGTGTGAGTGTGTGCGCGTGTATGTGCTGGAACAGCTATGCTTATATATGTGTATGTCTGTGTATAAAGCATGGTTCTGTGTATCTGTGTGCGTATATCGAAGCTACGTGCATAAGTGTGTATGTGCATCTATATATTTGACTGTTATATGCTTGTGTGTGTTTTCATTTGTTTGTATTTATGCCTGTGTGTAAGCCATTGCATATTATGTATATGCATATATCCGTGTGTATGTTTATATTTATATAAACGTATGTGTGAGTGTGAGTAGTAGTAGTAGTAGTAGTAGTAGTAGTAGTAGTAGTAGTAG
>NW_026366956.1:0-229 GCF_001194135.2 Octopus bimaculoides | reverse complement strand
ATATATATATATATATATATGCGTGTTTCTCTGTGTATGTGCGTGCATGGGTGTGTAGATGCGTGCGCGCGTGCGCGTGTTGATGATGATTTCGGAGACGAAACAACCTTCGTTGTGGCTATGTTACATTACCGGTTGCGTTTATGTACTGATTGAATATCACGATCTGTTTTAATTGAAGTCTCATAAAATTATGGCGATTGAGAGCGTTTTACTTTGTTGTAGCTGG
>NW_026366955.1:0-218 GCF_001194135.2 Octopus bimaculoides | reverse complement strand
ATCACTTATCAGCCACCATTGATTATTGATTGCTTGTATGTGTCATTTATCATTTAATACTCGCATTTCTACAACTTTATACTCAGCACCACACAGACCTTTTCAGCGATTCACTATACATTTCTCACTGCTTTCTTTCTATACACCAACATATGTATGTATGCATGTATGTATGTATGTATGTATATCGTTGCATGCACATGTCCTTTTTACGTTAT
>NW_026366954.1:0-410 GCF_001194135.2 Octopus bimaculoides | reverse complement strand
TTTTTTTTTTTTTTCAAGATGGCGTCAGAAATTGGTGGGTGAATTGATGGTTTTCTGTCTCTGACAACATGTGAGGCGTCGGAACATGGCAGTAGACGGGAACGATGACTCCTGGCTTCAACAGGAAAAATGGCGAAAACGAAACGGCGAGTAACAATCTCGTCATTACAAGTTTACCGGCTCGTTCCTATCAGTTTTCGTCATTTCTCAATATAGCGTCGTTTGTTTACTTCGTCTACGGAGCATGGTACCTCGGGGGAAAACGAGCAGGAGACGAATTTGCGGTTCTTCTCTTCTGTTCATTCGTGTGTGTAAGTTTGGACCCAAACGGTCCAGATGGACTATATGTAATCTGAACCTTTTCCCCCCTTGTTTTATTATTATTTTTTTTACGGAATCCCACGTTTTAG
>NW_026366953.1:0-395 GCF_001194135.2 Octopus bimaculoides | reverse complement strand
CTATAAATATTTAATGCGGTAGGTACTTATTAAATAATTTTCATTTTATTTGAACGAGACATATATTCGGAGAAATTTTATATGCTAATATATATTTGTAGGAATATTGTATTTTCCTGTGAAGCATGTGCGTGGACTCTGTTATACACATACACACACACACACATACATACATACTTCTTTATGTTTTACTTGTTTTAGTTATTAGCCTGAGACTATGCTGGAGCATATATGTCCTTATATACATATAAACATCTATCTATCTATCGATATCTTTATATATGTGTGTGTGTGTGTATCTATCAATCTATCTATCTATCTTATATCTAATATATATATGTATATATATAGAGTTATTAATATTTCTAAGTCTCTCTATGTATATATATATATAT
>NW_026366952.1:0-224 GCF_001194135.2 Octopus bimaculoides | reverse complement strand
AAAGTTTCCCTTCCATAATATCTCTGTTATCAATATAACTGTAAACTCGTTTTCATATATACATTTGTCCTAATACAAGTACCAAATTCTCTTCATTCATTTCTCATTTGTCTTTAATATAACTTCTTTATCACTCTCTCTTTCTCTCTTTTCCGTTCGTTTGTGCATTTGGTATACGTTTTTTTTTAACACTTTATATATGTATATATATATATATATATATA
>NW_026366951.1:0-262 GCF_001194135.2 Octopus bimaculoides | reverse complement strand
ACACACATACACACACACACACACACACACATACATACATACATACATACGTATCCATCTAATGTCTGTGTGCTTGCATGTGCCTCTACACTGTTATGTATATATGCATATATATATATTTACATATTATATGTATTTTTTCTTAATAATTATTTCAGCATTTATTTAATTATTTATTTACTTTTCATTAAATTGGTCATCCTTTTTAGATTATTAAATTTGCTTCTGTTTATTTTCTTTATTTAACGCTCTTGTTATTCTT
>NW_026366950.1:0-306 GCF_001194135.2 Octopus bimaculoides | reverse complement strand
AACAAGATGAGGACAAATATCCGTCAATTGTAAATAATGTAAATAACGTAGATAATCCCTCATCTCTTAAATATAGAACAGCTTATTAGTTGTATAGTAATGATATACAGAAATTATAATAATCTAGGATGGTGATAACTGCCGCAGATATAGTCGCAAACATTCCGGAATATATCTTGTATGTTTACATGCTTACGTTTCTCTTGAAGAAGATTGGAAGGCAGCCTCATCAGCCTCATCAGACGTCGGTAATTTGCAGTCAGACATTACATACTGCAATTTTTATTCCCACAAAGGCTATGTAGA
>NW_026366949.1:0-261 GCF_001194135.2 Octopus bimaculoides | reverse complement strand
CCTATATATATTTATCTTATTTTTAGTATATATTTATCTTACTTTTAGTATATATTTTCTTTATTTTTAGTATATATTTTTATTTATTTTTTTTATTCGGAAGTCCTGCGGCGATGGGAAGGTGGTGAAGCATGCAGACCTGACGGGTTGGAAGCATGTAATCAACGACTTGCACGTAGGCGGCCCATGCTAGATATAAAGTCGTCTTCTGGTCGCCCAAGACAGTGGTAGGATTCGGTTGCTGCATGGGTGTCTGAGCAG
>NW_026366948.1:0-374 GCF_001194135.2 Octopus bimaculoides | reverse complement strand
ATATATATAACATATGTATAGATCGATATATATGTACTTTCATGTAAATGTATACATATATATGTATACGTCCAAATTCCAGGTACATGTATACCACACACACATACTCACACATATTATATACATGTAGACAAAAAACATACACAAGACACATACTATATATATATATATATATATACATACATACATACATACATACATACTTCCATACATACGTACGTATATAAGCATCTCTCTGAACGAATTTATATTTTTAACTACCAATATCATAATATCTCTTTAAAGTAACTTATATTCTGGATATTATAGCACATACTTTAGCAGGTATTTTACTTCATTTAACATTAATCTACACTTAATCCACATTTTATTCC
>NW_026366947.1:0-347 GCF_001194135.2 Octopus bimaculoides | reverse complement strand
TAGTTTCCGTAAGTTTCCGTTAGTTCCCGTTAGTTCCCGTTAGTTTCCGTTACTTTCCGTAACCTTCCGTTAGTTTCCGTTACTTCCCGATAGTTACCGTTAGTTTCCGTTAGTTTACGTCAGTTTCCGTTACTTTCCGTTAACTTACGTTAGTTTCCGTTATTTCCGTTAGTTCCCGTTAGTTTCCGTTAGTTTCCGATATTTTTCCTTACTTTCTGCTATTTTCCTTTAGTCTCCGTTACTTTCCGTTTGTTTCCGTTAATTTCCGTTAGTTTCCCTTACTTCCCGTTAGTTTCCGTTAGTTTCCGTTAGTTTCCGTTAGTTTCCTTTACTTTCTTTTAGTTGCC
>NW_026366946.1:0-319 GCF_001194135.2 Octopus bimaculoides | reverse complement strand
ATTATTATTATTATTATTATTATTATTATTATTATCATTATTATTGATTTCCGGTAAAATATTTAAAGACGTAAATATCGTTATACACGAAAATGTTTCTATACTTGCTTCGTTAAGAAATTAATTTCCCAGTTGATTATAACTCTGTTTTAATTAGTTCCTTTAATGATATCTGCAAATGAGATAGCCAGTAATATATTCAATATATAACTTTGTGACACACTTTTATCATACATGAAGATCCGTTTCGTAGGTCACACACCCCTTGCACATACATTCACACACACACACACACACACACATACACACACACACACAC
>NW_026366945.1:0-395 GCF_001194135.2 Octopus bimaculoides | reverse complement strand
TTTTCATCAATTGTTGTAATAAGTCTTTTTCAATTGAATTAGTGCTAATCCAGACAGTCTTCTTTCTCCTGTCGTATTTCTTTGGTATGTTTTGATTCTACTTAATGCAGAAAAGGATTGCTCTACAGAAGCAGTGGTAGACTGAATTGTCAAAATCAACTTGTACAGATTGAAAAGTTCTGGCATAGCTTCAACAATGTCACTGCAGTAAATGTAACTCATTAAATGACTTACACTTCGCACTTTAAAATCTTTCCTTGAATACATTACATTGAGCTCACTTTGTAATCGTATTACATAAAAAAATCTGCCATAAGTCATTTTTAAAGAATCTAAAGAGTCCATAGGAAATTGTTTGCAATACTCTTCAACTTTGTTGAAATTTAAAAGTTCCA
>NW_026366944.1:308-709 GCF_001194135.2 Octopus bimaculoides | reverse complement strand
ACAGTCAAACGTTGGGTAAATGAATTCATGCGTGGCAGGGAGAGTGTGGAAGATGATCCCAGACCAGAGAGACATCTAACTGCAACCATCAATTATAACTTTGAGCTTGCTTTTGGTATAATAATGCAGACAACATTGTGACAAAAGAACTTGGGTTCTCAAAGGTTTCCGCAAGGTGAGTCCCTCACCTTTTGACTCCTGAACAGAAACGTACCAGGTGCACTTTGTCCACGAGCAATCTAGAACTGTTTGAAACCTATGAAGAGAATTTTCTTGCTCGTTTCATTACTATGGATGAAAGTTCGGTTCATCACTACCAGCCTGAAACCAAAGAACAATCAAAGCAGTGGAAGCACACATCTTCTATCCCAAAGAAGGCCAGGGTCATTCCTTTAGCTGGC
>NW_026366944.1:0-298 GCF_001194135.2 Octopus bimaculoides | reverse complement strand
AAAGAAGGCCAGGGTCATTCCTTTAGCTGGCAAGGTCATGGCGTCAGTCTTTTGGGATTCTCAAGGTGTCTTGCTGATTGATTACATTGAAAAGGGTCACACTGTGACAGGGCTGTATTATTCTCAGCTACTGAAAGGCCCCCGAGAAGCAATCAAAGAAAAAAGGCCAGGAATGCTCACCAGAGGAGTGCTTTTTCATCACGACAATGCTCCAGCCCACGCCTCAGTGGTTGCCATTGCAACAATTCGTGATTGTGGATACGAACTTGTTCCCCATACGCCTTATTCGCCAGACTTA
>NW_026366943.1:0-563 GCF_001194135.2 Octopus bimaculoides | reverse complement strand
TTTTTCTGGCTAATATATGTAAATTTATATCGCTGACTCCTCAGTATATCGCAGGTTTCTGCAGCCGATAGTTATTTATATTTGTTTTAGATTTTAATTATTTCTGTAGTAAAATAAGCATTTTCACACCTAAAAATTAATAGATTAATAAAAAAAAATACAGTACAGTATTGCACTGGGATCTTTGTAGTTTTCGTCACTGTTTACAATTATCTTTAAAACAAATTTTTAATGTATCATATAGATGTAATTTTTGACGCTGAATCTGAATTTGTTATTCATTTATTCCACAAAAAATTTGCAAAAATGTTACAGGTGTTCAAAGTTTGATAATTTTCAGAATTTTCAGCGAATCAGAAAACAGCGCGTTCGCTGCCTCTTCCATCATCAGGTGGGGAGGGCATCGGCATGTCAAAATATTGCTAGAAATAACAGTCACAACATTGAAATATACACGAATGAAGTTAACGTAAAAAAACCATTCGCGAGCAAAGTAAATATTTAAAAACTACGAACGAACCAACAGGAGTTGCTAGAAATAACAGTCAAAACATTGTTTAAAA
>NW_026366942.1:0-247 GCF_001194135.2 Octopus bimaculoides | reverse complement strand
AAAAGTTCTTGACTTTGGGTAAAAGAAAATACAGGAGAGTCAATAAATTATGATTTTCTTCAACACATTCCCCTCACTGATTTATGCACTTATTGCAGTGGTCCTTCAGTTTTTCTGAACCCTGTAAAAAGAACTCGAAAGTTTGGGCTTCAAACCAGGCCTTTTGCAATAGCCTTAAAGCCAGGAACTTTTCAGCACACCCTCGTAGATAGATAGATAGATAGATAGATAGATAGATAGATAGATA
>NW_026366941.1:0-260 GCF_001194135.2 Octopus bimaculoides | reverse complement strand
AATACACCGCCACAAATTTTTCACCAAATTTGACAAAAATACTCATAACCCTATGAGCGATTGCTATGAGCCTTTTTATTTCCTTACCTTTACTCCCTCCCCTCACTTAGCGGTCATTCTAATAGCTCTTTTGTCTTAATAACGGTCAATCACACAGTAATTTCCCTTTGCTTAACGATCATTTTCATAGCATTTTTTTTTTAATGGCCTGATAACTGAAGAGATGCCGGCGTGGGTTTCCGCCCCGACATCCGAAACTC
>NW_026366940.1:0-356 GCF_001194135.2 Octopus bimaculoides | reverse complement strand
TATATATATATATATATTGAGAGAGAGAGAGAGAGAGAGATACATACATATATACATACATGCATACATATACATATGTATTTTAGACAGAGAGTTATATATATGTATATGCATAAACATATACACACATATTTACATATATATATACGTATATATTTATATCTGTCTATCTATATCTATATATATATACACGCTCATACACACACACACATATATATACACACATATACATACATATACACACACACACATGCTTACATATATACATACATGCATACATACGTACTACATACATACAAACACATACATACGTACGTACATACATAAATACGTACATACATAGTACATATATACAA
>NW_026366939.1:161-317 GCF_001194135.2 Octopus bimaculoides | reverse complement strand
ACTGGCAACGGCCATGCTCAAAATGGTGTATTTTATATGCCACCCGCACAGGAGCCAGTCCAGGGGCACTGGCAACGATCTCGCTCGGTATATATGTATATGTATGTATATATGTGTATATGTATGTATATGTGTGTGTATATGTGTATGTATATG
>NW_026366939.1:0-151 GCF_001194135.2 Octopus bimaculoides | reverse complement strand
GTGTGTGTATATGTGTATGTATATGTACATGTATATATATGTATATATGTGTGTATGGTGTTTTGTATGTGTATATGTATTTTTTTATGTATATGTATATATAATTTTATAACATATTTTTAAATGATTTTTATATATGTATATATATATA
>NW_026366938.1:0-357 GCF_001194135.2 Octopus bimaculoides | reverse complement strand
ATATATATGTTATGTTGTATGTATTATATACTATATATATTTTGTATCTCATATACCAACATTGAGTAGTGAATGTAGTAATGTTGAAGGAGAGAATAACTTGAGATACAAAATAAATGCTTGATGCTGGACTGAACATAACGTTACCATAGTGATGTGAAGCACATCGCAGAATAGAGCAGCCTCACTGAAAGTATTGCGGCGGCGGTAGTGGTGGGTGTTGTGGTGGCGGAGTTTGTAGTGGTTGAGTTCGTAGTTGTTGTGGTAGTATGAATGTGTGGCGATGGTGGTTAGGTTGTAGTCTAGTGAAGCCTTATTGGCTTTGGTGTAGTAGGTGGTAGTGGTGGTGGTGGTGGT
>NW_026366937.1:0-353 GCF_001194135.2 Octopus bimaculoides | reverse complement strand
CAGAATAATGCTCAGCCACATACAGTGAGGATGACATTCCAAAGGTACATATGCACATATACTTGTGCATAAGTATACATGCACTCATATAGATGCACAAACATGGATATGTACTTGTGTGTATATGTGCAGCTATGTGCATATATTTATACATGTGCTTATACATATATGTGTATATATGTATGTGTCATTGCAGATTTGTTCATATGTATCTACATACATATGTGGGTATAAATGTGTGTGTGTGTGTATTTTTATGTGTATATGTGTGTGTATATATATGTGCACATATATAAACATTTTTTAAATTTTCATTTACTTCTATTTTATCTATTATTCCATCACTTTTCTCA
>NW_026366936.1:0-234 GCF_001194135.2 Octopus bimaculoides | reverse complement strand
CTATCTATCTATCTATCTATATATATATATATATATATATACATATATATCTGTCAAGATATTTGACACTAATTCGGCAGCCATGATAAAACTCCTAGTTTCAGATGCTGGAGCGGAAACCCACGCCGCCATCTCTTCAGTTATCAGTCCATTGAAAATTCCTATGGCGGCACGGGAGTTTTATCATGGCTACTGAATAAGTATGACATATTTTTACAGATAAAATCCTGTATT
>NW_026366935.1:0-297 GCF_001194135.2 Octopus bimaculoides | reverse complement strand
AATAATAATAATAATAATAACTGCCCAGATGCAGTAAATCTGCCCAGATGTAGTACCATGCAGTGGCTCCCATGGTTTCTGATCTTAATTGATTGGAAGTGTTATCAAGTACATTGTTTTGTCTTGGTATAAAAGATGGGCTACAGCAAATATACTGCTTAATACCACAGATTTGATTGTCAGTTGTTTGACCTTAACCAGTTGAGCATGTCCCTTGGTAACTGACGATATGTGTATCTCTGACCATGAGCAGAAGTAGTGGGGGAGCATTATAGCCATGTGTTGAGAGGAAATCTT
>NW_026366934.1:0-231 GCF_001194135.2 Octopus bimaculoides | reverse complement strand
AAAATAGCATTCAGTGAACACATTGACATTTGCACCACTAATGAACAACCCAACTCAGAATTTTTCCTTCTATAAATTCAGGGACGATGCAACTTGTAGTCAGCTCATTAGCAAAGAGTCATATTGTATCGCAAAATATAAACCCCTTTTGTATGCGTCCACCCCAAATGACACTACTACAAACGCCTTAGAATAATACCTACACAAACAGTAAAAACGATATATTAAGAA
>NW_026366933.1:0-265 GCF_001194135.2 Octopus bimaculoides | reverse complement strand
AATAAGTCACACCCGGACAAGGTCGGGTTATACTGCTAGTATATATATAGATGCAGGTATGACTATGTACTAAGACATAAGTACAGGTATGGCTGTGTGGTGAGAAGCTTGCTTCCTAACCACATGGTTCCAGGTTCCATCCCACTGCATGACACTTTGGGCAAGTGTTTTCTACAATAGCCTTGGGTTGAGCAGAGCCTTGTGAGTGGACTTGGTAGATGAAAACTGAAAGAAGTCTGTTGTATATATGTGTGTGTGTCTGTCC
>NW_026366932.1:0-618 GCF_001194135.2 Octopus bimaculoides | reverse complement strand
CTGCACTTTGTCACCATCCTGGTAATGTGCACTTGGAAAGAGGTATCATCCGTGATTTCGATACCCAGGTCCCGCAATGATTTAGGTTCTGAGATTGTAACCCGCCGTGGGCCAGTGTATCCTGTAAGTTTTACGTTCAGCTTTGAGCGCTGGTAGCGCAGAGGTTGGAATTTTCCAGCATTAAACTGCGTATTATTTTGTCCTCAGCCCATCTGTAAATTGAGTCCAACTCCTGCTTCAGGCGTGAAACATCGCTAAGGTTTTGTATTTTCTGCGAGACTTTTGTATCGTCTGCGTAGCTAACAAGAGTGGTTATCCGGACAGATGAGGGCCTGTCTGAGAGGGCCACAGATATAAATGTGTGTGTATATATATATATATATATATATATATGCTGCCATAATCCTTGCCTTCAGTTCATCTTCGGTGTTAAAAGGAGATTTGTTGGTCTTTCACTTAACTGTGCCCCACACATAACAATCAAGGGGGTTGCAGTCTGGGGAGTTAAGTGGCCAGATGTTAGGGGTGAAGTGGTCGCAGAAATTGTCTGACAGCCATGACTGGGATTTCCTACTTGTGTGGCATGGTGCAGAGTCCTGTTGCCAGACATAGGGTCTT
>NW_026366931.1:0-386 GCF_001194135.2 Octopus bimaculoides | reverse complement strand
CTCCCCACTCTCTTCATCCGATGATGAAAGTTCTGAGGAGTCAGAAAGAGTGTGTTTCTGTGAGTGTTTCTGTGAGTGTTTGTGTTGCTGTTTTTGTTGGTGTTGGCTGCTTGTTGTTTGTGTGTGGTGTATGTGATATGGGGGATGGAGAGGCAGTCTTGGAATTTTCTTTTTATTTCTCTTCTGTTTTTGCAGTTTCTGTTGTCTTTTCTGTTGTGGTTATTGCTGATAGTCCTGTTGTTGTTTTTTGTGTTGCTGGTGGTGTTGGTAGTAAAGTTTGGCTGGTGGTGTTGGTAGTTGCTTCTGTTGTTGGTGTTGTTGTTGTTTGTGTTTAGAGGCCAGAGGGCAGTCCTTTTTCAGATGTGCCTCCCTGTTTCACAGGTAAC
>NW_026366930.1:0-266 GCF_001194135.2 Octopus bimaculoides | reverse complement strand
CTCCCTCCCTCTCTTCCTCTCTCTCTCTCCCTCTCTCATTCTCTGTTTCATTTATCTACGTCTCTAAATGTGCTTCTATTTGCCTTTCTATACATGAGTCTATATACGATCTGCATGGATGTATATATGGGTGTGTGTATGTACATACATACATACATACATACATACATACACGCATGCATGCATACGGTATATAATATATATATATAATATATATAATAGGCGTAGGGGTGGCTGTGTGGTAAGTAGCTTGCTTACCAACCACA
>NW_026366929.1:0-228 GCF_001194135.2 Octopus bimaculoides | reverse complement strand
ATATGTATATATATATATATATGTATATATATCCACACATATAAATACATATATATATGTATATATGCGTGTATATAAATAGGCACACACAGACACACGCACACTCACACACACACACACACACACATATATGCATATATGTATGTATGTGTGTGTATAAGTTTACATGTGTATATATAGATGTATGTACATATATATATATATATATATATATATATATATATATAT
>NW_026366928.1:0-326 GCF_001194135.2 Octopus bimaculoides | reverse complement strand
GTGTGAGTGCGTGTGTGTGAATGTGAATGTGTGGGTGTGTAGGCGGGTGTGAGGGTGTGTGTGGTCTAGTGATAAGGGTGTTGGATTCACGATCGCGAGATCGCAATTTCAAATACCAGTCTGGGTTGTGCGTTATGTTCTTCAACAAAACACTTCCTCTCATGTTGCTCTGCGATCCCTTCGACAACTGACGCGTCCAGATATTCCCAATCTGATCGGTCATTTCCGGCTTTTGCCACAGCCTCTTCAGTGGGATCGGCTCAACTCTGCCGTTCCCAGACGATGATCACTCCTAGCATATATGTCTACGCCACAGAGTTCATTAA
>NW_026366927.1:5280-6714 GCF_001194135.2 Octopus bimaculoides | reverse complement strand
AGAATATATATATATATATATATATATATATTCGATCACTAAACTTATCCGTGATTCCTGCGTATTAAGAGAAGAAAAAAAATTTAATAAATCATAATTTAATAACTATTTTACCACTTATGTTTTTATTCTTATTGGAAACCATTTTTGTCATCATCATTATCATGAACATCACCATCATCATCGTTACTAACATGATTACAGTCAACACCATGATCATCATCATCATCATCATCATCATCATCATCATCATCATCATCATCATCATCATCATGATCGTCATCGTCATCATCATATTTAGAAAAAATTACTACTCGTATCAAAAACACCCGGAGCTACCGAGCGATGAGATGCAATATCTTGTTGGCGGAATATTACTTTTCCACCCGGTTCCTCTTCCTCTCTTCTTATCTGCTAGTGGTAGCAGCAGCAGCAGCAGTAGCAGCAGCAGCAGCAGCAGTAGCAGCAGCAGCAGCAGCAGTAGTAGTAGTAGTAGTAGTAGTAGTAGTAGTAGTAGTAGTAGTGGTAGCAGCTGGCAGAATCGTTAGCACGCCGGGCGAAATGCTTAGCGCCATTTCGTCTCTCTTCGTGTTCTGAGTTCAAATTCCACCGAGATCGACTTTGCTTTTGATCCTTTCGGAATTCTTGATTTGTCTGATTTGTCTATGATATATTTCAATTTTCTATTCAATATTCAATATTAATATTTTTATCATCGACCGTTTTTTAAAATTTTTGTGAGACAAAGTTGTTCAATGGCATTCCAGAAGCTATGATTGCCTGTTTAGTTTATGCACTTTGTGCTTTGTGTTCGGCATTTATGGATTTATTTTATGCTCCAGCGACTTCGCCAGTACTTCTGCCAGATTTAAAATAATTTCTGTGTCACATCTGGGTAACTGGTACTTATTTAATCGACCCCGAAAGGATGAAAGGCAAAGTCGACCTTGGTGGAATTTGAACTCAGAACGTAACAGCAGACGAAATACTACTAAGCATTTCGCTCGGCGTACTAACGATTCTGCCAGCTCACAGCATCATTATCATCATCGTCATCGTCGTCATCATCATCATCATTATCATCGTCGTCGTCGCCTTCCTCTTCTTCTTCTTCTTCTTCTTCTTCTTCTTCTTCTTCTTCTTCTTCTTCTTCTTCTTCTTCTTCTTCTTCTTCTTCTTCTTCTTCTTCTTCTTCTTCTTCTTCCAAACGCACACAGTTACATAGGCATGTATATAAGTATATACGTAGGCATGTATGTGTGCGTGCGTGTGTGTGTGTATATATATATATATATGTATGTGTGTGTGTATGTATATATATGTTTATAATATGTATAAGTCTATATGTATGTATGTACGTATGTCACATCCTTATACATATATATATTTTATAATGCATAAATATATATATATTTGTATATATATATATATATA
>NW_026366927.1:3446-4337 GCF_001194135.2 Octopus bimaculoides | reverse complement strand
ATATATATATATATATATATATATATATATATATATATATAGATATATAGATATATAGATATATATATATATACATATATGTATGTATGTCTGTGTGAGTCTGTATGTGTATGTGCGTATGTGTATAATTGTGTTTGTATGCGAGTGTGTATGTGTGTATCTGAGGGCGTTTGCGTGATTGTGTGATTGTGTCTGTGACTGTATGTGGATGTGGGTATCAGTGTGTTTGTGTGTGTATATACGGCGAACAGCAATCGGCGAAACGGTGAACCTTGTACGGCACGGTGTGAACATGATGATGACAACGACGTCGCTGATGACGATCCTGATGACGTTGATGATGGCGATGATGATGACAATGATGATGATGATGATGACGACAACTACGATGACGACGCCTGTAGCGACGATAGCGACACGAGCGAGGAGGATAATGAAGACCACAGCCTCGAAGGGGATGACGAAGATGATGATGACGGTGATGATGATGAATTTGAGTAGGATGATGATGATGATGATGGTGCGAGCCTGATGCTTATTCTTGGAGCGGCGGTGGAGGAATTAATGGTGGTTTTATTGTTGTGACGGAAGTAGTGGTGATGATGGTGTAGAATACGTGTTAGCATACATGCATGTAGGTTTGTATGTTTGTAAGTATGCATGTATGTATGTGTGTAGCGGTCTACACACACACACACACACACATAATAGCATATATATGTATAGATATACATCTATCTATCTATCTATCTATCTATCTATCTATCTATCTATCTATCTATCTATCTATCTATCTATCTATTTATCTATCTATCTCTCTCTCTCTCTCTATCTCTGTCTGTGTCTCTCTCTCTCTTTATATATATATTTATATTTATATTTTTATATATA
>NW_026366927.1:0-389 GCF_001194135.2 Octopus bimaculoides | reverse complement strand
TATATATATATATGTATATATATATATATATATATACATACATATGCACATACATACATAGACATATACAAACACGTATGAAGACGGAAATTGCCACAAATGAGCACAAACCTAGGGAAACGTAAAACGGTTATTTACAGGTTATATGCAAACACATTTATGTGAACACAAATAATGCTGATGCATCCATATGCGTCGACAAGTGTGCATAAATGTGTAAATGTGAACAGATGTGTATATCTATGTTACCATATATATACATGCATATATTCTCTGTCTCTCTCCATCTGTCTATACATCTTTATCTAAATATATATTCACCAATCTCTCTATCTTCCACCTCTATCTCTCCCTCTCGCTCTTTCTCATGTATATATATATACATATAT
>NW_026366926.1:0-259 GCF_001194135.2 Octopus bimaculoides | reverse complement strand
ATATATATATATATATATATATATCTTTGTGTGTCTGTTTGTCCACCCCACCCCACCACCGCTTGACAACCAGTGTTGGTGTGTTTATGTCCTGGCAACTTAGTGGTCCAGTGAAAGAGATCAATAGAATAAGTACTAGGCTTACAAAGAGTAAGTCCTGGGAGGTCAATTAGCTTGACTAAAGGCAGTGCTCCACCATGGGTGCAGTGAAATGACTGAAAAAAGTTACATAAAAGAATATATGTGTGTGTGTGTGTAT
>NW_026366925.1:0-356 GCF_001194135.2 Octopus bimaculoides | reverse complement strand
GGTCAAACTCTGTTTAAGGAGTAGACAACCACCATATATATATATATGTTTGAGGACATATTTTTGCTAATAAAAAACATGTATAATAACAGATAACTTTATTTATCAAAAAATGCTATGAGGAAGAAAATAAAACTTCTTTTCTATAATGTTATTCAATAAAGCCACCTTCAGCTTCAACAACTGCTTCTGTATGAGCTCTAAACCATCTACATGCTCGAATCAAGCAGCCCAGATTCATCTGGGACATTACTCTGACTATGGTAATTTTCATAGATTCTTTGGTGTTATGGACGTGGTCATTAACCGCTCTCCCAGCAACGCTCCACATGTAATAGTCCAATGGATTGAGATCT
>NW_026366924.1:0-211 GCF_001194135.2 Octopus bimaculoides | reverse complement strand
TATGTATGTATGTATGTATGTATGTATGTATGTATGTATGTATGTTCTCCATCAGGTTACGTTGCTGACGCTGCTAAATTAGACATTTTTATCGTAACCTGTCGAAATTCTGATGGTATTCTGTCAATAACTATTGATGGATTGAGCATCTCCGCATCCATTTTGCGTACTTCCTCCCCCTCCCCCATTTTCCCGTACTTTCCTTTATCGT
>NW_026366923.1:0-230 GCF_001194135.2 Octopus bimaculoides | reverse complement strand
GTTTCTTGAGTGTTTCTTGAGTGTTTCTTGAGTGTGTCTGCCGACAATGCTGTGTCATCGGCAGAGCTTATATTGTTTATATTGTTTATATTCATTTCATTGACTCTGAATCCTTTGATCGTATTTCACTATCCGAATATATATTTAGTATAGATATCATATATACCAATATATATATATATACATATGCATGTATATATATATATATATACATATATATATATATATAT
>NW_026366922.1:0-507 GCF_001194135.2 Octopus bimaculoides | reverse complement strand
TACATACATATTTTTTTAACCAGATTTTTTTGTTATATTAGTGGGATGATTGCTAAAAATGCTGATATATTTTAGATTGGTTGAAGGTTTATGGTATGGGAAATACCATTAATGTATGTATGCATGAATGAATGTATGTATATATATATATATATATATATATATATATATATATGTATGTATGTATGTATATGTATATATATATATAGTTCTGTTTTTTTCTTTCTTTTTTCTTTCTCTTTTTCTTTCTTTTTTTTTCTTTATTTTTTCTTTCTTTTCTTATTTTTTCTTTTTTTTCTTTCTTTTTTCAGCGCATCACACTCACTCTCACTTCCTACTATAACTCTCTGCTTATAGATATAATAATCGATTCGTCTACTATTTCTGTCTCCGATGAAGAGATACATTGGATTTTTCCCGGAAACAGCTGTAAGACTCTATCCATAAAATATATTTCTATATTTCTAACTTTGCCATTGTTCTCTTTATCCTTTTCTCTATTTATAC
>NW_026366921.1:0-314 GCF_001194135.2 Octopus bimaculoides | reverse complement strand
TATATAATTTTGCCCTATATATCTCAAATTTTGCACTGTATATACGTTAAAATTTTCGCTCTATATATTTTAAACTTTGCTTTAGAGATCTTAAATTTTGCACCATATATATTTTAAATTTTGCACTATATATTATTTAAAATTTTGCACTATAAATATTTAAAATTTTGCACTCTATATATTTAAAAATTTTCACTATATATTTAAACTTTGCTCTAGAGACATTAAATTTTGCACTATATATATTTTAAATTTTTCACTATATATATTTTAAACTTTGCTCTAGAGATCTTAAATTTTGCACTGTATATATT
>NW_026366920.1:0-334 GCF_001194135.2 Octopus bimaculoides | reverse complement strand
TATATATATATATATATATATTTATTTATTTATTTATTCTTTTATTCTTTCATTCTTTTACTAGTTTCAGGCATTTCACTGCGGTCATGCTGGTGCACCACCTTTAGTACTTGTTCTATCAGTGTCTTGTGCTGAACCGCTAAGTTACAGAGACGTGAACACACCAGCAGTGGTTGTCAAGCGATGTTGGGGAGACAAACACAGACACACAAACATATACACACACATACATATAAATATAAATTTGTATATATATATAAATATATATATATACACACGACGACCTTTTTTCAGTTTCCGTCTACCAAATCCACTCGCAAGGCTTTGGTCGGCC
>NW_026366919.1:0-239 GCF_001194135.2 Octopus bimaculoides | reverse complement strand
GTGGTGGTGATGATAATGATATGGCAGAGGATTTAGGTAAAACCAGTCACAATGGCCAGTTAGGATTTTGTTTTTATTGTTTTTTTATTGTTTTGGCATGTAGCAAGTGGTTAGGGTGTTGCATTCATGATTGTAAGACTATGGTTTCAACTCTCACTCAAAGCAAGTGGTCTGTGAGCCGAGAGCAAGGCACTTCATTTCATGTTGCCCCAGTCCACTCAGCTGTAAAAGAGTAGCCC
>NW_026366918.1:0-418 GCF_001194135.2 Octopus bimaculoides | reverse complement strand
ATATATATATATATATATATATATTGACGCAAGAGTGGCTGTGTGGTAAGAAGCTTAATTCCTAACCACATGATTCCGTGTTCAGTCCCATTGAATGGCACCTTAGGCAAGAGTTTTCTACTATAGCCTCGGGTGGACCAAAGCCTTGTGAATGCATTTGATTGACGGAAACTGAAAGAAGCCTATGGTGTGTTATGCATGTGTTTATGTTTGTGTGTCTGTGTTTGTGCCCCCACTGTCGCTTGACAACCGATGCTGATGTGTTTATGCCCCCGTAACTTAGCGGTCCGGCACAAACGACCGATAGAGTAAATACTAGGCTTACAAAGAATAAGTCCAGGGGTCGATTTCTTTGACCTAAACCCTTTAAGGCGGTGCTCTAGCATGGCCGCAGTCAAACGACTGAAACAAATAAAAG
>NW_026366917.1:0-504 GCF_001194135.2 Octopus bimaculoides | reverse complement strand
GAGAGAGAGAGAGAGAGAAAGCAAGAGACAAATAGATAATTGAATTCACATATGCACATACACACGCATACACGCACACACACACGCACGTACACACACACACACAAACACACACACATACACACACGCATGCACACATGCATACATGATAGAAGATAGAGGAGAGAAAATGCGAGATGGATAGAGATAGAGGTAGAGAGATGTGCTATAATAGCATTAACAGCAGAGGGAGACAGATTCATTTAACCAACGCTAGGTCTGCTCTAATTAATTGGTATCCTTAGGCCAGTTTTTGGTACACAGATCGCATAGAAAGATACATACATAATTGTATACCGACATACATACATACATG
The DNA here is from genome assembly GCF_001194135.2 of Octopus bimaculoides. Lineage (NCBI taxonomy): Eukaryota > Metazoa > Mollusca > Cephalopoda > Octopoda > Octopodidae > Octopus > Octopus bimaculoides. The sequence continues at coordinate 149 of NW_026366917.1, read as the reverse complement.
CATACATGCATACACGCATACATACATAGATTTTAAAATATACATCTACACCACGTGGAACCTCGCTAATTCGATTATGGCTGAAACTAACACCACCGAAGATGAAACTAACAACGTCACCACCGATGAAAACAGAACTACTTCACCAG
>NW_026366916.1:0-267 GCF_001194135.2 Octopus bimaculoides | reverse complement strand
ATATATATATATATATATATAGACATATATTTACCTTTCACCCTTGCAAACTGGTGATAAGAGCATAATGGTAATGCCATGGTCCATGAAAGATCTTAGTAATCTTTTTGTTATTATATTGCTTCCCTTCTCAATTTTATAGCAAATTACCTTTCTAGTTTTGCCTTCTCTGCTTTTATTGCACAAAATCAATGATTGACCTAATTATTTCTTCAAAGTGCCGATATGTTTTCAATCAATTAATATTTCTTAGCTAACTAGCTTATT
>NW_026366915.1:0-329 GCF_001194135.2 Octopus bimaculoides | reverse complement strand
ATATATACAAGGGTCGAGGTGAAGGAAGAAAGTGGGCTTCAAGCAATCCGTAGAAAATATTTAAAAAACAGCTTTCAAGAATAATAGTGGTTTATTGGTACGGAAGACAGTGATTTTTTTCCCGTATTGAAGTTCACGGTTTGGCAACCATGGTTGTCGAGTGTGCGAATAAAAATCTAAACGATAATGAATGGAGTAGATAAAATTCGGGCTACTCATGTTTCATAGCGAATAGAACCTCGGAAGTAGTAAACATCCAAACGAGGTGTATACCGCAGGCTACTCTTCAGGCCAAAAGTGTTAACATAAGTCTTCTAACGTCAAAGTAA
>NW_026366914.1:0-208 GCF_001194135.2 Octopus bimaculoides | reverse complement strand
AGGCTCCTACATTGGAATTTCAACGTCAACAACAGGGTATTTTCGTTTATGTGTGTATGTATGTATATACGTATGTATGTATATACGTATGTATGTATGTATGTATGCATGCATGCATGCATCCATGTTTTGCGTGTATGTATGTATAACATGTTCTGGTGTCAATGCGGGTGATGACATTTTGTATCCCCGAACGAATGCATTACCA
>NW_026366913.1:0-241 GCF_001194135.2 Octopus bimaculoides | reverse complement strand
TATATATATATTGTATATCAAACCCAAGTTATATTTAATTTGTTTTTATTTAATCTGTTTATCCACGTATAGTACACAGTGCTCCTGAGTTCAAATACCACTGGGATCCACTTTGTCTTTCATCCTTTCGTGGTTGTTAAAGTGAAGTGCCAGTTGAACACTGGGGCTGATGTAATCGACTTACCCAATTTCTCCAAAATTGCTGGCCTTGTGTCAAAATTTAAAACCAATATTAGTATTG
>NW_026366912.1:0-248 GCF_001194135.2 Octopus bimaculoides | reverse complement strand
TCGTGCGGGTGACATGTAGAAGCACCCACTACACTCTCTGAGTGGTTGGCTTTGGGAGGGGCATCCAGCTGTGGAAACACTGTCAGATCGGATTGGAGCCTGGTGTAGCCATCTGGTTTCACCAGTCCTCAGTCAAATCGTCCAACCCATGCTAGCATGGAAAGCGGACGTTAAACAACGATGACAATACGTACAGACATATATATGTATATATATACCGCCTGACTGGCCTTTGTAGGGTTTTCGAG
>NW_026366911.1:0-450 GCF_001194135.2 Octopus bimaculoides | reverse complement strand
CCAACTTTCTCTCACTCTTTCTTCCTGTTTGTTGAGTAAAGCTGCGATGGGGAACACATACGCACTAGAAACTGGGAAACCGGGCCCATGAACCTGGCTAGGCTTTAAAAGGGCGAAGATACATACATATATATACATATATATAATGTAACCTCGTGGACATCGGTGCCGATTTTTTTTTCCTCCGTTTTTCCCTTCTTTGAACTTTCCTTGTTTACGACAAAGAGCTCCGCTCGAAACGTCATACTCTCTCTCTTTCCTTTCCCGAGCGTCTAGTAACACTATCTGTATCACGTCCTCACGTTGTTGTTTTTTGTCTTTTTCCTTTTTTTGAACCTATATATATACATACACACACACACACATATATATCATTTATATATAACATATGTATATCCATATTATATATATATGTATATATGTATCTTGTGTATTATATATGAATGTATC
>NW_026366910.1:0-453 GCF_001194135.2 Octopus bimaculoides | reverse complement strand
TAACTTTTACCAATTTTGAAGTTTGCTAATATGGCGAAGTCAAAGTGTGCGTAAGCTCATGAGGGAGAGAGAGAGAAATTGTATGTTTGTGAGAGGGGGAGTGAGGGAGACATACAGATCGTTTGCCAGCGTCTAACAAAAAAAAGTAAAGAAAAAGTGGGAGAGGGGAGTAAGGAAGACAGAGTGTCAGCGTTAATCAAAAATGAAAATATAAAATGCTTTTTTTTCTTCTTAAACATGTGATATAGGTTCAAATATAGGATTATTTGAAAGACACTATTTTATAATGAGATTACATATACTTTCTCACACAACAATTAAAATATATTTATTTAAAATCATATTTATTTTATATCATTCATCTTTCTCTCCCCTCTCACTCACACACACACACTACTTTGGGAAAACCTAATGACAATGTAATTAGCAACTAGCACATTTTGTTTCTTAGTT
>NW_026366909.1:0-328 GCF_001194135.2 Octopus bimaculoides | reverse complement strand
GTTTTGGCATTCTAGCTTACTTCTGCGGTTTATGGCAATGCTTGGTAGGAAGGTGTTGCATTGACCATGACAGATTAAGTTGTCATGGCAACACTCACTCAGAAGCCAACACAAGTACAAGGCTTTAAAAACTTACTAGAGTCGATTCATTCCACTAAAATCCTTTCAAGGCTGTGTCCTAGGATGGCTGCAGTCTAATGATTGAGACAAATAAAATATGTAGATATGTAGATATGTAGATATAGATATCAATATACCATCTACGTATGTATATATGCATATATGCATTCATGTATGTATGTATGTATGTATGTATGTATGTATGTAT
>NW_026366908.1:0-502 GCF_001194135.2 Octopus bimaculoides | reverse complement strand
TGACGCAGTCGCGGTGCAGTGTGGTAAGAAGCTTGCTTCCCAACCACATGGTTCTGGGTTCGGTCCGACTGCGTGGCACCTTAGTGTAGTGTCTTCTACTATAATATTATAGCCTAGGACAGTATATGGTGAGTAGACGATAAGCGTAAGCCAGTGTCAACGGTAGTTCCAGAAATTCTAAGCCGGAAACTACAGCCCAGAAGATGAGCCTCGTCCTGGAAGATCTATAGAGCTCGAGGAGGACGTCCTGCAAACCCTGGTGAGGGTTGTAACTGTTAAGAAACTAGCAGAGAAGCTTGGATTTGGTTATTCAACCACTCATTGACACCTGCGCTAGAAGAAATCGACCATCTTTGGTTTCAAGACGAAAGGTGTTCTTCCATCAGGATTATGCTCGGCCACATACAGTGAAGACGATATTCCAAAGGCTGAAGCAGTTTTAATGGTAAACAATGTCCCACCCACCATATTCGCCGGACATTGCCCATTTGATTATCATTTA
>NW_026366907.1:0-349 GCF_001194135.2 Octopus bimaculoides | reverse complement strand
AAATAAAACTACTGAATAATAATAATAATAATAATAATAATAATAGAGATTCTTGTTGCGACTTGACAGATGACTAAAGATTCCGGTGCAGTTTTACCTACACTATGTTACAAAGAAATAATAGTAATAAATCCTTTCTACTGGAAGCACAATGTCTTAAATTTGGAGCAAGGGGTTAAGTCGATTACATCGACCCCAGTGCTTAACTGGTACTTATTTAATCGACCCGAAAGGATGAAAGGCAAAGTCAACCTCGGCTGAATTTGAACTCAGAACATGAAGACGGACGAAATACCACAAAGCATTTTGCCCGGCGTGCTAACGATTCTGCCAGCTCGCCGCCCTAATA
>NW_026366906.1:0-432 GCF_001194135.2 Octopus bimaculoides | reverse complement strand
TATATATATATATATATATATATATATATATATATATAGTTATCAAGAAAGTTCTTTCCGTTTTTAACCTTTAAATTGAGATGCACATATACCGGCTCAAACAAAATTTTATTAATCGAAATAAACGCCATCAGAATCAACACACATTTGCCAACGCGAAACAAGTTCATTTACGCCAGTAGCGTAAAAATCCTACGTTCTGGTGCGGATGAAGTCGTTGAAGTCGTCTTGGTTTTTTAAGCATTTCTCACGCAGTAAGTTGTAGAGATGCTTGAAAAAGTGGTAGTCGGTAGGCGAGAGGTTTGTAGTATGGCGGATGAGGCAGATTTTCGTAGCCCAATTCGTTCAAGTTCTGGAGGGTCAGTTGTGCGACGTGCGGCCTAGCGTTGTCGTGGAGAAGAATTGGTCCTTTTCTATTGACCAATGCTGGCT
>NW_026366905.1:0-596 GCF_001194135.2 Octopus bimaculoides | reverse complement strand
ATATTGCATCACATCCTTCACTCCGAGCCCCTCCTAACCAGCAGCGTGTGTCCTCCACCATCCATGACCTCGTCTCATCTTCTGCGGTCCCCCCTACCGCCACCAACCTCATTATCCGAACTCCCCGTACCTCCACCATCTATTCCTTCCCAAAATACATAAACCCGACAATACTGGCCGCCCCATTGTTTCCGCCTGTAACTACCCCGCAGAACACATCTCCAAATATCTCGACCTCATCCTTACCCCTTTAGTCGCTGCCCTCCCGTCTCATACTCATGACACCAACCATGCCCTTCGCCTCTTCAATTCCTTCTCTTTCCTTCCCGGCCCTTCGACTAGCCGATCGGTCCATCGTACACCTACAAGACATTCGTCTACATAAGAACACTTCTATCGCTCGTCATTTTCGCGTTACATTTTCACTCTAACAATTCAAACACCTTTCGGACTCAACACAACGCCCTCCTCTCAATGATTTTCCCCCCACTCCCTTTAAGCAAAATACATTTTACTCAATCTTATTTTCTATTTGTTTATTCCTTCATTTTTTTTATTTCATTTTATTTCTAATTTTTAATTTTTATTTATATATT
>NW_026366904.1:0-427 GCF_001194135.2 Octopus bimaculoides | reverse complement strand
TATATAGTTGAGTGGGGTAGGAAATGGTTTGTAACATTCAATCCATCGAAAACTAAATTGCTTTCAATTAATCACTTCAGACATCCTTTCTTCTCATCGACTTCGACGGATGGCATTGATTTACCTGAGAGTCGTTCTCTTTGTCTTCTAAGTGTGACTTTCTGCAATGATTTTTCTTGGAGGACTTACACTGAATCTACTGTCAAATCGACTTCAATGCAGGTAGGCTCGCTCCTTCGTTCGAGGAGTTATCTCACTCCTGGGAATATTCTTTATCTTTATAAGTCCACCATTCGCCTCTGCATTGAGTACTGTTGTCACATGTGGGCAAGTGATCCAGCAGATTGTTTAACTCTGTTAGACTGCATTCAATGCCATATATGTAATGCTTATTGGTCCTGATCTATCTTCTAAATTGGATTCGCTC
>NW_026366903.1:0-659 GCF_001194135.2 Octopus bimaculoides | reverse complement strand
AAACAACAACAGACGAGGACAGGTGGTGTAAGCAACAAAAGAATGTATTAGTTTAAAGCTGGAGAATACAGAAAGTCTTTAACGTTTCAAGCTACGCTCTTCAACAGAAAGAATACAGAGAAAACAAGGAGAAAAGTACGGAGAATATATATGTATATATATATCCCCAAAAGAAGAACAAATAAAAGAAAAAGCAACAAGGCGAGGACGTCGTACATGTAAAGTATTAGCCAACGCAGAAAGCTGGTTTAACGTTTCAAGCACACGGTCTTCTTCGGAAACTGGGGAAAGTCCAATAGAAGGGAAGACGGAGGAAGAAAATCGCCGGGGGGAGGTCTCGTTTAGTTTTCATAATATTGGGATTTGTTAATGCCTTTTAATACTCCTTATTGTGTAATATGTTATTATACATGAAACATTACTCTTTTCACACTTCGGTCTGCAGCTATGATGAGGTACCGCTTTGATGGATTTATTCAAACGATTCGATCTCAGTATTTACTTTTTGAAAATATGGTTCTTATTCTATCGGCCTATTTTACCGATCTACTGTAGTGTTATATATACAGGGTGATTAAAAAGTCGCCATACATAAGAAGAATTTATTATTAATTTTTCCTATGTATGGTGACTTTTGAATCACCCTGTATATATATGTA
>NW_026366902.1:0-200 GCF_001194135.2 Octopus bimaculoides | reverse complement strand
CTGTATAAGTCAACCTACTTTTGTTGACTGTAAATTTTTGCCTAAAAAGTTTGACTTATATGCTGGAAGATATGGTGACTGATGATCTCACCAGCCACAGAGGGCCTGCAGAAGCTATATCTGTATCTGTCTGTCTGTCCATTTATTTGTTTTTACTTCCATTATCCCATGCAAGCATGGGTTAGCTGAAATTATTGAAG
>NW_026366901.1:114-418 GCF_001194135.2 Octopus bimaculoides | reverse complement strand
AACACTGGCTTATCTTTGGAGTTTTCTGACCAAATGCCAATAAGAAAAAAGAAATTTTATTTATTTCCAAAAAATTTAGAAAAAATGATAAAAACATTTTATACTTTATCATTTCGTATGCGAGATTTGGCTGCTATTTCTAGCAGGTGCAACCACAATAGGGGCTGTGTGACTATTTCAGGGGGGAATGAAGCTAAGGGGTTAGAATCGCAATATTAAAACAACGAAATTTTTAGATGTTAAATGAAAATGAATCAGTGATGTGGAAAAGTGTTCGATATTTATTGATAATGTGTTATAAACA
>NW_026366901.1:0-104 GCF_001194135.2 Octopus bimaculoides | reverse complement strand
CAGTGATGTGGAAAAGTGTTCGATATTTATTGATAATGTGTTATAAACACTTCGATCTATTATCTACATTCAATCATATTTGGAAAAGGTCACAGTCTACGCAT
>NW_026366900.1:0-350 GCF_001194135.2 Octopus bimaculoides | reverse complement strand
AGTTCTGTCTATCTATCTATCTAGTTCTGTCTATCTATCTATCTAGTTCTGTTTATCTATCTATCTAGTTCTATCTGTTTATCTATCTATCTAGTTCTATCTGTCTATCTATCTATCTAGTTCTATCTGTCTGTCTGTTTATCTACCTGCCTGTTTATCTGTCTATCTATCTACATACAGTTCATATTATTATTTAAAATTTTTGTTATTTTATTGGTCTTGTTTATACGCAAAACCCTCACAACTACACACACACAAACACAATTTTTTTGTTTTGTCCTGTGCTGTCCATAATGTTTTTCTTCGTGTAAACCTTTGTGGTTAATAAAGAAATCATTATTATTATTATT
>NW_026366899.1:0-248 GCF_001194135.2 Octopus bimaculoides | reverse complement strand
CTGAGTCGGAACTTCCCATAGGAACATCGAAAGCATTAGGAGTATCTTTAGGAATCCAACTCTTATCATTAAAAGAAATAAAAGACTTCCGAGCAGCTAACACTACTTCTATTTCATCCCTAGTAAGCCCTGCCTTATTATGGAAGAACCATAAGTTAGCTTACCAATTATTGTTGGTAGTTAATTTATAATATATTATATATATATATATGTATATGTATATATAGGTATATGTATATATATGTATA
>NW_026366898.1:0-325 GCF_001194135.2 Octopus bimaculoides | reverse complement strand
TATATATATATATATATATATATATATATATATAATATAACATATCATTTAATATTCATTTTCCATGCTAGCATGTGTTGGACGGTTTGACTGAAAACTGGTAGGATGGAGAGCTGCACCAGGTTCCAGTCTGATATGGCATGTTTTCTATGGTTGGATGCCCTTCTTAACACTAACCATTCCAAGAGGGTAGTGGGCGCTTTTTACGTGCCAGTTATGAAACTGCATCATCAGCCACAATTACGATCTCACTTGGCTTGACAGCTCTTCTCAAGCACAATATATATATAATATAAATATGGAAGCAGTATATATATATATATAT
>NW_026366897.1:0-206 GCF_001194135.2 Octopus bimaculoides | reverse complement strand
TCTTAGATATATACATGCAAATATAAACCTAACTATGCCTATGTACAAGTACACACATACTCATACGTGCACACTCATTCAGACACATTTACTCACACAAAGCGACGAAAATATTTTGACAAATTCAAGTGTTGAAGGGAATCTAACCGTTTTGTGTGTTTTTAAATGGCTTATAAACACCTTCCACGCTGCATTTGTTTTTGTTT
>NW_026366895.1:7297-8244 GCF_001194135.2 Octopus bimaculoides | reverse complement strand
TTCAGACACACATGTATACAAACACACTCCTATGTACACAGACATTCACACACACACACACACACACATATATATATTCACACAATACACGCATAGACTCACACACTCACACATATAATATATACACTCACACATACAATATATACACTCACGCATTCTACAGTCTAGTTCTCTTGTTAGGTGAATGTTCTAGGATATTGATCAGTCAGTCTGTTACTGCCGTAATACCATAAGTAGCTGCTGGTGGTGGTGGCCACAGTCGGATGGGTTGTAATCACTGGCAGCTACACATGACAGTATAGTGGTCCTCAGTGGTGGTCATAGGTGGCAGGATAGTCATTACTCTGAACTGGTCAAGTTTACCAGCATAGTGGTCTTCAGTGGTGGCCATATGTGGCACGATAGTGATTATTCAGCACCAGTCATCATTAACAGTGAAGTTGTCCTCGATGGTGGCCATGATTGGCAGGGTAGAATCTGTGTAGCAGCTCATGCTGCTGCTGATGAACCTCTAACCCTAGGCCAGTCCTGAAGCAACAGAGCATCATGATGATCAAAAGAAGTTCCTGCCATGACCATCCTGTATGATTGTGTATCAGGAAGTACATTGATCAACATGGCCCTCTCCACTTCACTTAAGAAAGCAGGGTGTGAGTCGAAGCATATTTTAGCTGCTATTTCTAGCATGTAGAGTGTCTAGATAAATTGGTCCCTCACTACTCAGGACTTGTGTGTGTGTGTGTGTGTGTGTGTGTGTGTGTAAATATATTCTTTTACTCTTTTACTTGTTTCAGTCATTTGATTGTGGCCATGCTGGAGCATCGCCTTTTTAGTCGAGCAAATCGACCCCAGGACTTATTCTTTGTAAGCCTAGTACTTATTCTATCGGTCTCTTTTTGCTGAACAACTAAGTTACGGGGGACGTAAACACACCAGCATCGGTTATC
>NW_026366895.1:0-5505 GCF_001194135.2 Octopus bimaculoides | reverse complement strand
TAACAGTGGTTTATCAGCTGGTTCTGTATTCAATAAACATACGTTGTGACCTGCTGCACTATGGCAGACATGTTGACTGGAAGCTAATTTAAGTGAATTCAAAATAGATCCGGTTTTAATGAAGTATTTCAAGAACAGCGCAATGCTTGGGGCTTATAGATGTAGCAGCGAACGTGCATGCATGTGTGTGTGTGTGTGTGTGTCTGTGTGTGTCTGTGTGTGTGTGTGTGTACTGCCTATTCACACACTCTCCATGCCTTTGCATATCTGGCATACCCACCTCCCAACCACTCCGATTCCTCTCACCATCACTTGCTATCTCTAAACATCTCTCACACTCTTATGGAACATTCCTGCCTCTATCCCCTCTTGTACTTCTTATACTCCCCACTACTGTTCCCTGTGTGGAGGCGCAATGGCCCAGTGGTGTTACGGCAGCGGACTCGCGGTCATAGGATCGCGGTCTCGATTTCCAGACCGGGCGTTGCGAGTGCTTATTGAGCGAAAACACCTAAAGCTCTACGAGGCTCCGGCAGGGGATGGTGGCGAACCCTGCTGTACTCTTTCACCACAACTTTCTCTCACTCTTTCTTCCTGTTTCTGTTGTGCCTGTAATTCAACAGGGTCAGCCTTGTCACACTCCGTGTCACGCTGAATATCTCTTCGAGAACTACGTTGAGGGTGCACGTGTCTGTGGAGTGCTCAGCCACTTGCACGTTAATTTCACGAGCAGGCTAGGCTGTTCCATGTGATCGGATCAACTGGAACCCTTGACGTCGTAAGCGACGGAGTGCCAAGAAACTGTTCCCTGTGGGTAGGCCTTCTCTCTCTATCTCTCTCTTTTTATCTCACATACATTCTGACTTATCCCTATCTTTCTATCTCTCTCCCACCTTTCATCTCTTTCCTTGTCCTACTGGACTGGTCAAGTACCTCCTCTTATAGAAAAATGACTATCCCTGACCCTCTATGATACTCCAACCTCTCGCCTGGCATATGGTCACTTCCCTTAGTTCCACTCCCTCTTTCTGCTGAGAAGCCTTTGTCTTGCAAGCTACCTGGTGACCCTGTGGGTACTGGTGCCACATATAAAGCACCCATGCTGGAGCCACATATAAAGCACCCATGCTGGAGCCACTGAAGGAGCACCCATGCTGGTGTCACATAAAGAGCACCCATGCTAGTGTCACATAAAGAGCACCCACGCTGATTCCACAAAAGCACCCTTGCTAGGGGTCACATAAAGAACACTTGTGCTGATGTCACATAAAGAACATTTGAAAGATTTTAAAGATTTGAAACGAAAGATGAAAGATAAAAAGATATTTCACCAAATTCTTTATTAATTTCAAAATTAATCAAAACAGGTGCAAATTAGTCCAAGAGAAATATGGGAAGAAATATGGTACCCACAGCCAAACCTGCAATTTAAAAAAAAAAAACCCACCAACCTACCAACCTTATGACAAGTCAGCCAGCCAAGTCAGACGACATCTCTGTTGACTCAAACCAGCAACAGAGCAAGTGACTGTTGGCATTTCTGTTAGTTTAAATATTTATCTATCACTCTTAACCGGCTCCCCTGTGGGGGCTATGTCTGACTGTGTGTCGGCAGGGAGACAGTTGTCGGATGTAAATGTCACAACTATCTCTCCCCCACCGTAAATAATAAATGAGTCCTCTCCAAAAGTCTAAATATCGACTATCAAGCTATTTTACTGTGTTACAACAGTAATAAATAAGCCCCTTCTTTCTATCTTTTTGTCCACAATTACAAGGATAACAGGGCCCATTTATGCTCTTCTGGCCTCAATAAACATGGCTGTCACAAGGTTTTTTGCTATCCATTATGAGCAGGCTTTCCCCGCCAACGAAAGAGCCCTTTTTCCTTATGGACCCTTTTCTGGTCCTCTGGCCCAAATAAACAAGGGTCACAGCTGGAACATTGGATTATAACCTAGAGCCAAAGCTAGCTTCACTGGAATTTCAACATCAACAGGGTTGGTGGGTGGGTAGGTTTGTTTGTTTGTATGTTTGTATGCATGCATGTATGCATGCATATATGCATGTCTATATGTATGATGCATGTATATGTGCAGATTTGTATGCTTTGTTTTATGTTTCTGTTCTCATGCATATACTTACATATCTAGACATGCTCATATATATATATTTAAGCCAAGTCAGAGGGAGGAATATCATCATCATCATCATCATCATCATCGTTTAACGTCCGCTTTCCATGCTAGCATGGGTTGGACGATTTGACTGAGGACTGGTGAAACCAGATGGCTACACCAGGCTCCAATCTGATTTGGCAGGAGTTTCTACAGCTGGATGCCCTTCCTAACGCCAACCACTCAGAGAGTGTAGTGGGTGCTTTTACGTGTCACCCGCACGAAGGCCAGTCAGGCTGCACTGGCAACGGCCACGCTCAAAATGGTGTATTTTATGTGCCACCCGCACAAGAGCCTATACTTGCATATCTAGACATGCTCATATATATATACTTAAGCTGAATCAGAGCTAGGAATAGGGAGTGGTATTTGAATAGGATAATGTGGAGAGAAGGGAGAGGTAGGGGTAGAGGATAATGAATTTGTGGTTGATGGGAAGAAAAATGTATGCTTAAAGAGATGGTATTAGTAGTAAAATTTTAAATCTAGGGAAGACGGGGAATGGTAGTAATGGCTAAAACCTAAGAATTAAATGATAAACTTCTGAAAAGTTTTACAGATTTTTACAGTTCCAGTGATGGCTTGGATCTGTAGTCTTTGAATCAGCTTTCTCCTTTCTGGATTTGAGAAGCCCAATTTCTCAAGATTGGTATTTAGGCAGTGTGTTACGTATCCCTGTGCCCCAATAATTACAGGTATAAAAATTAACTTGTAATTTGGATAGAGCAGCTGTAGATTACTGTGTTTGTATGTAGATGTGGGTGTGTGTATGTTTGCACCTCTTTGTCCTGGCAGTTTGATTGTTGTGTCACTGTCTTACAAGCAGTGTAAATTCTTTACCAATTTTCTGTGAAAAATATGTCTGTTCATGGAGAAAATGTTTACATTACTTGGAAACAGGTAAAGTTTGCTTGTAGAACATCTAGCTCAAAGACTTATGTCCAACCCAAGCAAGCATGGAAAAAGTAGGCATTAAAACAATGGTGATAATGATAAAAAAAAAAAAAGATAAAGAATTAACATTTATGGCATGGGCATCTAAAGTCCATGAGAAGCATGGACATCTAAAGTCCGTGAGAGGCCAGCCTGGATTTGATGGTTTCATAACTATTAAGTCATCTATGATTATCAGTAGAAGGAAGATTAGGAGCATAAAGAGAGGGTGGGGAGAAGGATGTGGGGTTTGAATATATGTGAGTGGAGCAGGGAGAGGTTAACAACAACAACACTTAGTTGTCACAGTCACAGAAAATAACTTTCATGTGACAGAGGAGAAACTATTTTGTGACATCTCAATCATACACACACACACGTGAACAGAGTATATCCACACATACATTCACATACACCCATATCCACATACATACACACAGATGCATTCACATACACACATATATCCACACGCATACATATATACACATGCAAATATGAATGTACACACACACACACAAACAAACACATATACACACACACACACACACACGAACACACACACACAAATACAAACATGTACACATACACACAGACACGAACACACACAAATACAAATGTACACACACAAACACACAAATATAAACATGTACACACATACACACTACGAACACATACAAACATATAGGTACACACACACATACAAGTACACATACAGAAACACACACATGCATATACACAGCATACACACACACACTTGAACACATTTATACTCATACAGATATACACATACATACACACATACATATACATGATCATACACGAATAACATTAATATGTATACATACATACACATACACACAGCAGCATTCAGTATAAATTGTTAATCATCACATCACACCAACATCACAAGGACACTTTACATCAATCAGCAGTTGTGTGTATGTGTACGTGTGTACACGCGCACACGACACACACACACACATGTGACCTAATAAATTAGTCCATAGTTATTTCAAAAATGCCAAAGAGAATATAAAAAAAAAAAATCCGAAATTTGTCAAATACAGAAAAAAAATTCCAAAGAAAAAAAATATTAAAAAAAAAAAAATTATATAAAAAATTGAGACCCCCCCACCGAGGCAGGTATATATGTGTAGGTAAAAAGAATGCTACCAAACCACATGGTTCCGGGTTCAATGCCACTTGGCATGAAATTCAGTTCAATGATTTTTACTGTAAGTTTGAGGCCATCCAACACCTTCTGAGTGGATTTGGCAGATGGAAGCTGTATGGAAGCATGTCAAGTATGCATATATATATACGTGTGTGTGTGTGTGTGTGTGTGTATTTATATATAAGCAACCATGACTGTGTGGTGACAAGGACACATTACATAATGTAATCCTAGATACACTATGCCTGAATAAAAGACAGGATGGTCACAGCCGGAACATCTTTGATCATAGGTCTGTCTGGATCAGGACTAACCTGGGGTTAAACAACAAGAAAGGACACATTAGATGATGTAGTCCGAGATACACTATGCCAGAATAAAAGACAGGATGGTCACAGCCGGAACATCTTTGATCATAGGTCTGTCTGGATCAGGACTAACCTGGGGTTAAACAACAAGAAAGGACACATTAGATGATGTAGTCCTAGATACACTATGCCAGAATAAAAGACAGGATGGTCACAGAAGGAACATCTTTGATCATAGGTCTGTCTGGATCAGGACTAACCTGGGGTTAAACAACAACAACAAGGAAGGACACATTAGATAATGTAGTCCTAGATACACTATGCCTGAATGAAAGACAGGATGGTCACAGCCGGAACATCTTCGATCAGAAATCTGCTGGATCAAGACTGACCTGGAGCTAAACAAAAGAAACAAGAAAGGAGGACACATTAGATAATGTAGTCCTAGGTACACTACGTCTGAACAAAAGACAGGATGGTCACAACTGGAACATCTTTGATCACTGATATGTCAGGATCAGGACTGACCTGCAGCTAATCTACACTCCTCTCTCAACTTGCTATTTCATTCCAAGACACATATTTACAAAACAGCTGAGGTTTTCTCACAAACATGGCTTTTGTGGGAAAGAGAGCAAGTGAAAGACAAAGAAAGAAGAGAGAGAGAGAGAGAGAGAGAGAGAGAGAGTCTTTTCATCACCACACCTTGCAGAATAATCCTGTTTTTTTCTGAATTCTTACATATGATTTAATAGGAAGTACTTTAAATACAATCTGTGGTTCGTGTATGCGTGTGAGAAAGAGAGAGAGAGTCCGCGCTGTGTACAAATATATTAACAGGTTCACATCTATATATCTATATCCATATCTATGTGTGCCATAAATATCGCCATCCATTTAGAGAAAAATTTGT
>NW_026366894.1:0-823 GCF_001194135.2 Octopus bimaculoides | reverse complement strand
AATATTACAGCAAAGAAAAAAATAATACTAGATCTGCCGAATATTGATTTTTTTTTTCTAAATAGACATCGTATTAGTTACAAGGAATAGCGTCTATGGATTTGAGTTTAGTATACAGCTGGTACTTTTGCTAGTGTCGACACCGAGGTGGGGTTGGAAGTAAAACAATGTCTACTTTTTTATGTATATTAAGATTGTGTTCTATATAAAGGTTTCAGAGAAACCAGTTACATAAAAAGCACAATGCAGCTTGTCTGGTAAAACACCCAGAAAAAATTCATTAACTTTTCGACTTATTTCTTTATCGAGGCAGCGACTGTGAGAAAGAGAAAAAGAAAAAGAAATAGCGAGAGTGAGAAAGAGAGAGAGAGAGACAGATGAGCTACATCATATTGTTCGTCGTGCTAGATGTTTCAAACATCTTTTTCTGTCTGTCTGTCTCTCTTACTTTCTCTCTCTGTCATACACATACACACATGCACACAAACATATGCATCGGAAGACTGTTACTAAATCTGACTAGAAATAAGAGGTCTACATTGCTAGAAATAAAAGCTCTTATTCTGGCCACGAAAGTGTTATAAAACCATAGTCACATTTAGTGACCCTTATTTAATTTTGGGGCGTGAAAATGCTTATTTTGCCACAGAAATAATTAAAATCTAAAAAAAATATAAATACCTATCGGCTGCAGAAACCGGCGACATACTGAGGAGTCTGCGCTACAAATTTACATATATTAGCCAGAAAAATCCGCGATATACTGAATGCTAGATATATGAACCGCGATATGGCGAGTGATTACTTTACATTCATGTTCTGA
>NW_026366893.1:0-209 GCF_001194135.2 Octopus bimaculoides | reverse complement strand
CACCCATACTCTTTCTCTCCTCTCTCTTACTCCCTTACTCTCTCTCACTCTCTTCTCTCTTATTCTCCCCTCTCTCACTCTTACTCTCTTACTCTCTCTCACTCTCACTCTCTCCTCTCTTACTCTCTCTCTCTCTCACTCTCTTCTCTATTTCTCTCTCTCTCACTCTCACTCTCTCTCTTTCACTCTCACTCTCTTCTCTCTCACTC
>NW_026366892.1:0-271 GCF_001194135.2 Octopus bimaculoides | reverse complement strand
ACTACCTCTAGTTTTTCTCCCTGGAATGAGATAGAAGTTGTTTCCTGTAGTAATAATAATAATAATAATAATAATAATAATAAACAATAAACAAATAAGTACTTGTTTTGTGAGGTGTGGAGGTAGAGAAAGAGATTCTGAAAGTGGAAAGGAAGACGAGAAGGAAGAAGGAAATAAGTCTTGCTATCTCTTTCTCTCTCTCATTTCAACTGTCTACATCACCATCAAGCCTTAATTTATACTTAATTCTTTAACCACTTACACACTTACA
>NW_026366891.1:0-490 GCF_001194135.2 Octopus bimaculoides | reverse complement strand
TACATACATACATACATATGTGTGAATGTTTGAACGTGTGTGCGTGTGTGTGTGCATGTCTGTTAGAAGCAGTAGTAGTAATTCCAAATGGTACGCATGAAAACAAGAATATGTGGGTGTACATACGTATATAGATATAATTATTTTATACTGGTGCTAACGAGTGTCAGTTAGGCTTTTTAAAAATACCATATAATCATTCAATGTTATGATATATATATATTCTTTTATTCTTTTACTTGCTTCAGTCGTTTGAATATGGCCATGCTGGAGTACCGTATTAAAGGCATTTTCATTCGAAAAATTCGACACCAGGACTTATTGTTTGTAAGCCTAGTAATTATTCTAGCGGTCTCTTTTTGCAGAACCGGTAAGTTATGGTGACGTAAACACACTAACATCGGTTTTCAAACGACGGTGGGGGACAAACACCAGCACAAAGATACACACACATAAATAAATATATACATATATATATTTATATATAGGA
>NW_026366890.1:0-224 GCF_001194135.2 Octopus bimaculoides | reverse complement strand
CACAGATACATACATGCATACGTACATACATACACACATACATACATATATAGATACATATATACACATACATACACATATGCATACATACGTACACACATACGTACATACATACACAGACACATATTTGCATGGACTTAATTACACTTTTATGCCATAATTCTATGTATTTCTACTTGAATACTACTACTACTACTACTACTACTACTACTACTACTACTACT
>NW_026366889.1:0-408 GCF_001194135.2 Octopus bimaculoides | reverse complement strand
TCAGGCATAGTGTATCTAGGACTACATTATCTAATGTGTCCTTCTGTGTCTGTGTCATTTAACCCTGGGTCATTCCTGACCCAACAGAGCCATGATTAAATGTGTTCCAGCTGTGATCATCCCATCTTATATTCAGGCATAGTGTATCTAGGACTACATTATCTAATGTGTCCTTCTGTGTCGGTGTTATTTAGCCCTGGGTCATTCCTGACCCAACAGAGCCATGATTAAATGTGTTCCATCTGTGTTCATCCCATCTCATATTCAGGCATAGTGTATCTAGGACTACATTAATCTAATGTGTCTTTCCTTGTTTAGCCCCAGCTGTGATCATCCTCACCATTGCTTTTCACATCACACCTTGGTTTTAAAATCCCCTTTGTTAATTGTTTAACCTGTAATGTACTT
>NW_026366888.1:0-402 GCF_001194135.2 Octopus bimaculoides | reverse complement strand
ATATATATATATATATATATATATATATATCTCCCTATAAATACATGTAGTCATCCACATGTGCAAATAGATATGAAACGAGATAGAAATAATGGAAGGAAGCCAGACAGAGAGAACGCGAGAAAGAAAGAAGAAAGTAGGCGAAAAAGGCCGTATAAATTAGTAAAGAGCCTTCCACCATTCCGGTCCATGGTCGGTGCTTAAATCGATTTTAGATTGTGCAAAGATCTGACCTTAAGAAGATCATTTGGCAACCTTTCAGTAATACAGACCTTCACATTGCACCAACAGCTCACAACATCTCCATCTGAACCCCGACCTCTCTCGCTTTTTACGCTCTCTCTCCCTCTGTTTCTCTCTCCCTTTCTCTTCCTCAGTTTCTCTATCTATCTATCTATCTAT
>NW_026366887.1:0-342 GCF_001194135.2 Octopus bimaculoides | reverse complement strand
ATTATTATTATTATTATCATTATTATTATCATTATTATTATCATTATTACAATTGTTCGTGTTATCTTCCTCCTCCGTTTTCTTCTTTTCTTCTTCCCTTTTCTTCTTCTTCCTCTCATTCATTCTTATCCTTCATTCTCTTCCTCCTCCTCCTCCTTGTTTTTCTTCTTTCATTCTACTTCTGCTTCTTCCTCTTCCTGCTTCATTCTTCTTCCTGTTTCATCCTCTTCCTGTTTCATTCCTCTCCTTCCTCTTGTTTCATTCTTCTCCTTCGTCTTCTTTTTCCATTCTTCTCCTTCCTTCCTCTTGTTCCCTTCTTCCTCTTCTTGTTTCATTCTTCTT
>NW_026366886.1:0-224 GCF_001194135.2 Octopus bimaculoides | reverse complement strand
TACGATGCGTGAATAAATATATCGGTGGTGCAATATAAGGTAGTCTTTAATCTTGTATTTCTTTCATTTTGAAGCAGACTAATTTTATTAATGAGAAACAATAAATAATGTTTGGTAAAGAAATATAATGTTACTTCACACACACACACAAACACACGTATATATAGTGCATGTGTATATGTATATATACATGTGTTTGTGTATGTCTGCATGGTGTATATATA
>NW_026366885.1:0-640 GCF_001194135.2 Octopus bimaculoides | reverse complement strand
TATATATATATACATATATATATATAATTGCATGTGTGTAACATGTGTATTTATGCATATATATAAATACATACATACATAAGGTACGCACAGCGTTAGCCGTTATACTAACCGACTAAGGGATAAAATATCTGTACTTACTATCAGTATCATTTATCGGTGAGTGGCAATGGAAACGGCCGTAAGAATATTTGTCATAGAAATGTTATGTCATGTTTTGTATTAAAAAATAAAGTCCACTTTTGCTTTTATCTCTCAAAAGCTTTCTCCATTTCCTGATTATTTAACTTACATACATAAATACATACATATATACATATTTTTTATTTATTTATGGGTTTCAGCCAAGTGGCTGTGGTCATGCTGGAGCACCACCGTGATTTTCTGTCTTTATACTTTGCTCTCTTCACGTTCCGTGCATGGCTCTTCTCCTCCACCTGATATAGTTCAATCAAGAGTTTTGATGGCACATCTGGTGTATAAGAGAATTTGACATCGCTGCCCTAAACTGTGTCTCATTTCGAGCCATTGGTTCGTCTGGTATCGTGGAGAGTAAAGCGTCGAGTTTTGTCTTGAAGACCTCCATATCTGTGTCTAGCAGGTCTCTCAAATGTTTTGGCAGGGCATTGAAGAGCTGAGG
>NW_026366884.1:0-290 GCF_001194135.2 Octopus bimaculoides | reverse complement strand
TACTGATTAGATTTAGGAAAACACTTATCCAAAGCAGCAAAAAGTTTTCCAGCTATCTTGGTTGAAACATGCAAACTGGAAGTTGGGTTGAACCATAGGACATCCTGCTTTCTATATTTGTTGTTAGGCTTATTTGATTGAGTGTGTTGTATAGGATTGGAACAAGCAGTTGAATTATTATGTCACATGTGTCTATGAGTTTTCGTTGGTAGTTCATTGATGTGACTAATTTTTTCTGGCCTGTATTCTTTATCCGAGTGAGTTCTCAAATGGTAACATTGTGGTGTAAT
>NW_026366883.1:435-658 GCF_001194135.2 Octopus bimaculoides | reverse complement strand
TGAATATGAAATCAATTCGAACAGAAACTTGACGCTGGTAACCAAGCAAAAAAGATTTTTTTTTAAATGTCTCGAAAATGTGAATAACAAAATAATTTCGCCAAGTACTATTATATTATTAGTAGTAAATTATAAATCTATACCTCTATAACTTTTTAAAAACATTAGAAATTATCTAATTATAAATCTCACAGAGAGACTTAAGCAGCAGTGTTACGATAAA
>NW_026366883.1:149-384 GCF_001194135.2 Octopus bimaculoides | reverse complement strand
CCTAGGAAGCTGGACCGCTTTCTGTCGGCCTTGACACATTTCCTGTGTCTTTATGTTTGTGAGGAGGGGGGGACAAGCACCCCCACCCAGCCTAGTCTGCATTTAGCTCATGTTTCTGAGTCATTGCTCGTCATCAGCCTGAAGTAACACGACCAGCTGGCTGAAGATGCCTGTCAAGGCTCTCACAAACATAAGGACACAGGAAATGTGTCAAAGCCGACAGGAAGCGGTCCAG
>NW_026366883.1:0-139 GCF_001194135.2 Octopus bimaculoides | reverse complement strand
TAAGGACACAGGAAATGTGTCAAAGCCGACAGGAAGCGGTCCAGCTTCCTGGAGCTAAATAGCAGCAGTATGATTGCCTTATTGGGACTGTCACATTAAGCTGACAGTATACAACTGCTTTTTAAAAACATTTTTCTGG
>NW_026366882.1:0-859 GCF_001194135.2 Octopus bimaculoides | reverse complement strand
CTGTTTATTGAAAAGATTCCCATTTCAGTAGGATTTCTACAACTTCGCTCTATGGTTAAGAAACCTGCTTTCCAAATATGTGGTGTCAGTTTCAGTCCCACAGCACAGCACCTTGACAAAGGGTCTTCTGGTATCACAAGTGTAGCTAGAGTGTGTGCTGCTTGGGGCGACCCTTCTGTTTGCCGACCCTGGACCCCACAAAAGGCACATGTTGCCTACAGCAGACCCAAAAGTCGTGACCCTTTCAAAGTGTTGCCCGGTGCAGACCACCTCTACCACTCCCCACTAGCTATGCTAGTGGTTCACTCCAGTATTTCACTAGTGCAGTGGTTCCCAACCTGGGGTCCATGGACTCCTGGTGGTCCACAAATGTAGTACTGGGGGTCCATGAACTGGGGGTTCATATATATATATATATATCATCATCATCATCATTGTTTAACGTCTGCTTTCCATGCTGGCATGGGTTGGATGGTTTGACTGAGGACTGGTGAACCAGATGACTGCACCAGGCTCCAATCTGATTTGGCAGAGTTTCTACAGTTGGATGCCCTTCCTAATGCCAACCACTCTGAGAGTGTAGTGGGTGCATTTTATGTGCTGGCACAGGGGACAGAGGAGTTGACATCAACCATGATCACATGGTGCTTTTTACGGCACTAGCATTTATATATATATATATATATTTATATCTATATATATATATATATATATATATATATATGTTTTGTGTGTGTGTGTCCTAAAAGAAACTATCCTCAGCAACCCTACCAGGCAGGCTTAGTAAGGTTCCTGATTTACTCAGTGATGCCTGAACTATTTAAAATATACTTACACATGCATACATACATACATACAT
>NW_026366881.1:287-537 GCF_001194135.2 Octopus bimaculoides | reverse complement strand
AATAAATGGAACAGATTTGCAATGGGAAATGCAATCTGCTGCTGTTTTTGTTGAATATCCAAATCACTGCAGGTTATAGTTAACCCTCCCAAGGAAATGATCTTAGAAAGAATCTTACTTCTGTAAACATATTTGTGAATTTCTTCACTCAGTAATAATATTGTCATCTTTAACTATGAATAAAATAGTTAAGTGATAAGCCCATTACAGTACTCTACTAAGTATTGACAGAATTATATTTAGTGTTAGG
>NW_026366881.1:0-162 GCF_001194135.2 Octopus bimaculoides | reverse complement strand
TTATAGATTAGAATTTTAGAAGCCAGTTTACTGAGGAACCTTCCCAGTAAATGTTAATTCTGAAATGGCATATTAACCAAAATTACTCTTTGTTTCTTCTTGTTTGAAAATAAATTTATTAGATCACACTTTTCTTTTTGACAATACATGAATGAGAGGGTG
>NW_026366880.1:0-371 GCF_001194135.2 Octopus bimaculoides | reverse complement strand
TATATATATATATATATATGCATATATACATACATACACACACATATATACATATATATATGTATGTATGTATATATACATATTTATATACATATATACATACATACATACATACATACATACACATATTTTCTTCACTTCGAAGATATATACTCCTCTTACAGAAATGAAATCTTCCTAGTTATCTATGAGAAATATATAAACGCGCGTAGTCTATAATTCACTTCGTTGTTTAAACTTACTAAACTGAATAAATTTTTAAATCTAATATTTTATAGATTTTATCGATTATAAACGTTTCTTTTAGATGTTATGGATTTGTAAATTAGTATTTTGTAGAGTACGTTTTTCTTGATGGTGTCTGATCTCCT
>NW_026366879.1:0-342 GCF_001194135.2 Octopus bimaculoides | reverse complement strand
ATATATATATATATATATATATATAAATGTATATATTTACATTTAGATATAAATGTATATATAAATATATATTTATGCATCTCTATATATGTATATATGTGTGTAAGAATGTATGCATGCATATATACATTGAATATACAGTATATATAGCTATATATATTTTTCTTATGTGAATGCGCAAAAAATATATATTTACGAGTGTTCACATATGCACGCGCGTACATATATATAGATATATAGATATATCTATCTATATATATAGAAACGTAAATATATTCATAATGAAATGTAGTTATATATATATATATGTATATATATGTATATATATATATACATATATAT
>NW_026366878.1:0-307 GCF_001194135.2 Octopus bimaculoides | reverse complement strand
TATATATATATATATATATATATATATATACACACACACATTCACGTGTGTGTGTTTAAGAAGAGGAATGTTTGAGAAAGAACCAGTAGCTAATAATATATGTGTAATTCTCACAAAACCCTTGTAGGTGGTATTACGTTTTTGTTGTGTGGATTACATAGAGACTCTGTCCAAGACTGAAGAGACATTGTGTCGGCTTCACTTTTAATTTATACGTAGTTTTCACAAATGGCTTCATTTACAAAATGTCTTATATTCCATCTTCACTTCTTCTCTACGCTTTTTTTTTTCTACTCTTTCAAACTAT
>NW_026366877.1:3080-3977 GCF_001194135.2 Octopus bimaculoides | reverse complement strand
GACATATATACATACACATATGCACATACACACACACACGCACAAACACACACATATACACATACACACAAACACACACACACACATATATATATACATTTATATGTGTATAATCTAGTTGAAGTATATGTAAATGGTTGAGTGAATTTTCTTTTGTTTACAGTTAACATGGAAAATTCAATAAACAGTTACCAGGTTAGCAAAATTCACGCAAGTAACAAGGATGTAGCAATCTGTTCAAAGGCAGAAACTCTGGGTTAATGTGTAGTAGTTTGTATAATATAAATGAATAAATGGAGTTAAACGCAGGTGTTATTCAAATTCTTTTACTTCCGATATATGTTTCGTTGACAACATTGGTATTATTCCAAATGAATTAATGGTGTAAAATAATGTAATCTTCTCATCAGGGAAAGAAAGAGAATCAAACTCAACAATAAGCCATTTTAACAAATGTGATGACTGTATAAACGATGAACAGGACGCTATTGAGTATTTTAAAACACCGTTAGTATATATGACGTCAAAGGTAGCGCATATAAAGAGAAGAGGTAAAGAAATTAATGAGGAGAGAACTAATAAAGGAGAAATATAGAGTAATATATGAGTTAAATAAATGTTCAAAGGCTTGGAAATAGATATCTCTATTGGAAGTAGAATGAGAGAATTAAATGTTCAAACTATATAGATTGGCAGAAATCACCTATATGAGCTAAAGGTGTGTTTCTGCCAATGTTTACATCGGTGAGAACGCTCAATAAACGTGTTTACAAGGGGTTTCTTAGAAAAGAGAATGTGGAACAGTTTAGAATTACAAATGTTACAACATTTTTTACCTTCGTCGTAGGTGAAAGAAATTGACAGCATGAACCAATCTAAATTAAATTTCTTCTTATT
>NW_026366877.1:1493-2303 GCF_001194135.2 Octopus bimaculoides | reverse complement strand
ATATATATATATATAAATATATGAATATATAGAATTAGATAAACTTAGATAAATTTAGATTTGTTTCGACCAAAGATTAGTCCTGGCCATGTTTAACTTAATAGCACCATCTGATAGAATTACCTAAATGCTTTTTACAGTCAAGTTTGGTCTATGGTCCATTCAAGTAGTGAGTACTTATTGAGTGAGTTGTATCCAGGTATTGGTGGTTTGTCTGGTATTCTTTGAAGAAAGCTGTCTAGACTCCGCTTAAAGCTGATAGGATCCTTTTCCTCTTTTATCTGTTTCGGGACAATGTTAAACAAGGCAGGGCCTGTTGAGGAAAAGAAATTATACCGCAATGTACCTATACGCTGTGATTCTGAATTAGGCAAAGGACGTATGGCTCGTGGTCCCAGCCTTGGATGAATCTTGAAACTAAGGTTCAGGTCGTTTGGGTAATGCTGGTGGTATATTTTCCACATCGAACAAATGATGTACCGCTCCCGGCGGCACTGGAGAGAGTAGAGCTTCAAGGCTTTAAGGCGGTCCCAGTAATTAAGATCTGTCATGCCTTCAATTGGTTTGGTGAGTGCCCTCTGGGGTGATTCAATCCTCGACATGTTTTGTTTTGTGTGGGGATACCACAAGGGGCATCAATATTCGAGGTGTGGCCAAGGAAAAAAGTTCCACCCATTTTTGAATATTTCATTTTGCAGGGAAAATATGTGATTGTAAATATTGAATTAATGTAAAGAATTAAGCCAACTGAATTAACTTCAATTTAACCACTTATATTATATATATTATAAATATATATATGTATATATA
>NW_026366877.1:0-292 GCF_001194135.2 Octopus bimaculoides | reverse complement strand
TATATATACATATATATATATATATATATAAATATATATATATATATAAATATATACAGGGAAGTTGCTTAACGATCTGTAAATTCTGTGCCTGTTCCTTTATTCCCCATCATACACACTTTTATGCTTTTGCAGTCGTGGCTGTGTGGCTTAGAAGCTCGTTTTGCACCGCATGATTTCGTGTTAAATCACACAGAACATCATCTTGAGCAAGTATATACTAGTAAGCCTCAGACTGATTATTGCCTTGTGAGTGAATTTGGTACACGGGAACTGTGTGGAAGACCGTCAT
>NW_026366876.1:0-277 GCF_001194135.2 Octopus bimaculoides | reverse complement strand
TTACTTGTTTTTCTAAAATGCACCATAAATGTTCAATAATATTGAAATCCGGGGACAGTGGTGGCCAGATAAAATGTTCAACTTCACTAGAATGTTCCTTGTGCCATTCAATAACAATTTTAGCTGCAGTAATTTTGGGTGCTGTACTTTTGTGATCCTTTCTAACGAGTCGCGTAAGAATCCGACGATCCCTATCTGAATGTTTCAGTTTACTTCCGAAGTTTCAATTCGACGAGGAGGTTTTTCCCTCTTTCTCAAAGGCTGTCATTACTTTCGA
>NW_026366875.1:0-233 GCF_001194135.2 Octopus bimaculoides | reverse complement strand
AACCACGGGAGCCTGGTCAGAAAAAATTAAAAAGGGGCATAATAATAATAATAATAATAATAACAATAACAACAACAACAGTAGTAATAATAATAATGATCATGATAATTATCAACGCCATTGTTTCATTATGCATTTCGTTAGATACAAGTGAAAACAATTGTTTCCTCTTCATCAACGCCAGTAAGTTTCTTTAATATTAGTTTTAGATTTTTTTTTCTGTCATCATTTCT
>NW_026366874.1:0-787 GCF_001194135.2 Octopus bimaculoides | reverse complement strand
GTATGTATGTATGTATGTATGTGTGTGTAAGTATGTATGTATGTATGTGTATTCATATATGCATATGCTTGTATGTATGCTTATGCCTTTATGTATATGTATGTGTATATGGTCATGTGCGTGTATGCCTGTGTATGTATATGTATAAATATATACATATATATGCATATACACATCTACGTTTGTGTGTATATGTATATATATACATATACACACACACACACATATATATACATATATATACATGTATATATAAACATATACATACACACACACACACACACATACACACACACATGTACCTTAATAGTACATTTTGACTAACTATTGTGAAGTCTTCGATAGTTACTATTTTAGCTGTCAGTTTGCAACAGGAAATGAAAAGACGAATCAAAAAGTTCCGAATTTGTGGTTTTTTTCTTTGTTTTATTTTCTTCCTTCTAACGTTTTCGCCGAAACATCACCATCATCATCACCATCACCACCATCATCATCGACGCCACTATTTCCACATAATTCTTCATATAATTCGTAGTTTGTCTAATGGTTTACTTTATCCGAATCCTAATCCTCCAGATCGTTGGCGACCAAAGCGATGGAGAAGAAGTGGTCGTCTGGAAGAAAACGGACATTAGGAATCAATCCCTATGTCATCATGGCGCAGCCGATTCTGAGACCGATACATACATACATACATACATGCATACATACATATAGACACACAGACACACATACATACACATACATACATGCATACATACATACAGACAGACAGACAGACAGACAG
>NW_026366873.1:0-210 GCF_001194135.2 Octopus bimaculoides | reverse complement strand
GTAAAAGACACTTGCCCAAGGTGCCACGCAGTGGAACTGAACTCGGAACCATGCGTTAGAAGAGGATGCGTGCCGTTCAATCATATAATAATGTAAACATGTATACATTATTTATATGTTTATATGATTGAACGCCATGCATCCTCTTCCAATTAAGTTTTATCTTAATGACTCTCATGCACATTACTTATGCGTAGGCACCCGAATATC
>NW_026366872.1:0-417 GCF_001194135.2 Octopus bimaculoides | reverse complement strand
GACATCTCCTCCAGCTGGCTGATCGACACACTACTGTGTCCTGTTTGTTTGCCAAGGGAAGATATCCCTCTCCTCGTGATCGTAGCACGACCGGACCCGGGTTTCAGGGTTATTTTCCTTCGTCAGCGTCCGATAGCTACCGACCTTCGATGAGAGATATAAATTCTTGACAACCTTATGTATATTTTTCCAGTGAAATTCTTCACTGATATCGAAAAAGTGAAAACAAGCAATGTTAATTCTCTAAATGAAGTATTAACAGTAACTGCACGATAAAGTGAAGTGTATTGCCACTTAAGTGTGGCTGACCCCTAGGGGTGGATGTTACTGTTGCTTTAGCCCCAGGAGGACATCTCCTCCAGCTTGGTTATCGACACACTACTGTGTCCTGTTTGTTTTGCCAAGGGAAGTTATCCC
>NW_026366871.1:30895-32243 GCF_001194135.2 Octopus bimaculoides | reverse complement strand
GTGGTTGGTAAGCAAGCTACTTACCACACAGCCACTCCTGCGCCTGAGGCACCATGTCAGTCCAGTATTGTCCGCACAGTTCAAAATTAGCTGAATAAAAAGCAAATAAGTAACATGTATATCCAGGATTGGTGCATTACGGCCCTTTCAGGCGTCTCCATTTAATCGAACAATGCATGCATTATATCAATATAAAATACAATGCCTTTTTCAGATGCACAAGACTATATAGGTTTTCAACATACATGATACTCCATTGTAATATTTTTTTAGCAAATACTTTATCAGAACCAGGCAATAAAAGTATTACATGCTTGCTGCTATCATCGCAGCAGAATAATCTTAGGGAGAAAATATCCCAAATGTAATTTCAAGTTGCAGAAGAGAATAAAAATGGGAGTCACTCGATGGTAATATATCTGAAATATTTATCTATCTCCTTATCAGCATCGAAAGTTCTAATGCAACTAGTATACTTCGTCCACTAAGAATTATAACTACTGGGAATTGACAGTTAAGTTCTAGTGGCTAATAATGAATTAATTAATGTCAGATACTCTCCAAACACCTAATTTACTATAAAATTGCTATAACTACATAATGAAACAAATCTCAGAAGGATTCAATAAAATAGTGGTATGCACGAAAAGAGGTGAGCTTGAAGCTGCAGTAGAAGATATTTACACAAGGTACCACGCATCAATAGTCCTTCAATTTCGTATGAAATACAACACGAATTTATAGTCGAATGGCTGTTATATCTAGCATGATGTGAAATCACCTGCAGGACAATTGTTCTATATAGACACTTATTAAATTGTCCCTCAATGCCAGGATTATTTAATTATTTTAATTAAGATCTCCATCAAAATTATACAATTAATAAATAGATGCAGACGTATCTGTGTGGTTGAGATCTTTACTTTGCAACTACGCAGTTTCGAGTTCAATCTCACTGCACATCACCTTCGGCAAGTAGTTTCTAATATAACTTCGAGCTAGCCAATACCTTGTAAGTGAAATTCATGATAGGAAACTGTGTAGAAGCTCGTTGCAAATGTGTGTGTTAACATGTCTATTTTACTTCTTTCAGTGATCTAACTGCGGCCATGCTGCAATACCACCTTTAGTTGGACAAATCGCCCCCAGGACGTATTCTTAGAAAACCTAGTACATATTCTATTGTTTTGTTTGCCGAAATGCTAAGTTACGGGGTCTAAACATGCTAACCTCGGTTGTCAAGCGATTATCGGGGACGAACACAGACACACAAATACATACATACATACATACATACATATATATATATATATATATATATATATATATATATATATATATATATATA
>NW_026366871.1:18837-21815 GCF_001194135.2 Octopus bimaculoides | reverse complement strand
TCATGGCTACAAGACGCCATCGTCTCAAAACAAATGGCTAGAAAGCCGAAATTGGTTTTTATATCCTGGAAATGTGCCACACAGGGCAGATTTCCGTCGCAAAAAAACTTGCACCAGATAGTCTACAAGTTGTTATACAACTTTCTATATAAACTAAACTTTACAAACAAACTTTTTAAAACATGAAAAAGTCAAAACTTACGGAGCCGACACGTCTACCGTCTGTCCATAGAGATAGATAGATAGATAGATAGATAAAGAACGAACGAACAAAAGAAAGATAAATAGAAAGATAGAAAGAACAGACGGTAGAATGATAGAAAGATAGAAAGAAGGAACGAAGGAACAAAAAAAAAGAAAGATAAATAGAAAGATAGATAGGAAGATAAAAGGAACAGACGGTAGAAAGATAGAAAGAAGGAACGAACGGACGAAAGAAAGAAGGAAAAAAGATAAATGGAAAGCTACATAGAAAGATAAAACGAACGATCGAAAGGAAGGAAGAAAGAAAGAAAGAAAGGAAGAAAGAAATATAGAAAGATAGATAGATAGATAGATAGATAGATAAAGAACGAACGAACAAAAGAAAGATAAATAGAAAGATAGATAGGAAAATAAAAGGAACGATCGAAAGGAAGGAAGAAAGAAAGAACGAAAGGACGAAAGAAATATTGATAGATAGAAAATAGAAACGAACGAACGAAAGAAAGATAAAAAGAAAGAAAGATAGATAAAAAGAAAGACAGAAAGAGTGAACAAAAGAAAGAACGATATATAGCTAGATAGATACATAGAGAGGAAGAACGAATAAAAGAAATCTAGATAGAAAGATAAAACGAACGAACGAAAGATAGAAAGAAAGAAACAAAGAAAGATAGATTGATAGATAGAGAGAAAGGACGAAAGAAATATAGATACATAGAAAGAAGGAACGAACGAACGAACGAACGAACGGAAGGAAAAGATAAAGAAATTAATAAAGAAAGAAAGAAAGAAAGAAAGAAGGAAAGACAGAAAGGAAAGAAGGACGAACGAAAGAAAGAAAGATAGACAGAAAGAAAGACAGAAAGAAAGAAAGATAGATAGAAAAAGAAAAGCAAAAAAGAGATGGAAAAAAGACGTGTTTCGGAAGGAAGGCAGAACACGAGTTAAGAGTGAAAGGAAGAGAGGAGAAGCATAATGTAATACATAATAGGGAGACAGAGAGAGAGAAATAAAGAGAGAGAAATAGAGAGAGAGAAATAGAGAGAGAGAGATAGAGCGAGAGATAGAGAGAGAGATAGAGAGAGTATGTGTTTATGTGGGAGAGGGAGATAGAGACAACTACGGAAGAAGGAGGCAAACGGTGAATAGATTTACTAATGGAGGAAAGGTAGGAGGTAAGAAAGAAAGTATGGGGTGGAGTCCTACCACCTTATACAATGAGGTGGGAGTATGAGAGTGAAAGGAGGGGGAGACTGTTATATGTGTGAGAGAACATGCAAGGATGAGGAATATATAATGAAGTGTAGGAGAGAAAGGAACCCGAGCAAGGATGATAACTCTTATTACATCCCTTTTTGCCATTAACTTACATTTTTGTTGTGCTTAATAAAACCTCTTTTTACAGCGCAGACTGTGAAGATTTCCAAAAATCATTTACTGTAAGTAATGTATCGAAGTGTTTCAAACATCAATAAATATCGAACGCCTCTCTACATCACTAATTTCTTTTCCTTTTGACACTTTCGATTCTTAAATTTACTGTATTTTAACTTGTATAAAAAAAAAACCTTTTTTTTATTAAGAATTTGGTTCCAAAAATATGGGAATTTCTTATACAATGATGGTATTGTATTATAATCCCTTACAAAACCCCTTTTCCGCATTCTGAGTCCCAAAATTAGGGGATTCCTTATACAGGAGGCTTCCTTATACACGTTGAAATACGGTAATTAATTTTTAGTGAACATAAATTAGACAAAAATATTAAACTATCCTCTCTGAGGATAAAAGCAAATGAGGTGAACTGATGAAGCAATATGTGATGAGGTGGGAGAGAGAGAGAGAGAGAGAGAGAGAGAGAGAGAGAGAGAGAGAGAAACAGTGAAAGAGAAGAAAGATTAAGGTGAGAGAGAGAGAAAGAGCGAGAGGGAAAGAAGGAAATAAAGAAAGGATGAAAGACAGAATGAAAGAAAGAAAGGATGAGTTACGGTGAAAATGTGAGAAATATTCAGAGTGAAAGAGAGATGGAAAGAGAGACTCAGACATAGGATTAAAAGGGAGAGAGTGAGAGGAGAGTGCGTGTGAAAGGGAGAGAGAAATATAAAGAGAAAGAAGGAAATCATATATATAAGGTAGGGAGAGGGAGGGAAAGAGAGAGAGAGGGGGGAAGAGAGGTGAGGAAGAGAGATAGAGGGGGAAGAGAAAGAGAGACAGAGGGAGAAAGAAAAGATAGAAGGGGAGAGAATGTAAGCAAGAAAGAAAAAAGAAAGAAACGAAGAAAGAAAGAAAGAAAGAAAGAAGACAGGAAGATAGATGGAAGAATAAACAAATAGAAGAAAGATAAATAAATAAAAAGGAAAGAATGAAAGAAATAATGTAAGAGGGAAAGACGAAAAGAAAAATGAAAGAAAGGAAGAAGGAAAGAATGAAAGAAAGAAATGAAGGCATGAAGAAGAAAAGAAAGAAAGTAGGGAGTAAAGTAATCTATATATATAAAAATGAGAATGTGTGTCTGTCTGTGTGTGTGTGTGTCTGTGTGTGTGTGTGTGTGTGTGTATCCCTAAAACTCGAGACCTACGCAACCAATTTCATTCAAATTTTACACATGCCTTACTTAGGGTTCCAGTTGTGTTTTAGTCAAAAACAATTTTTAAGTTCTTGCAGAGTTAGAGCCCACGGCAACATAATATCTCCTCCACTATTTAAGTATTACGTGTCAAAAGTGAAACAAAAACACTCATGTCAAATACTTTCACTTTAAAAATGAAACTATT
>NW_026366871.1:14810-17794 GCF_001194135.2 Octopus bimaculoides | reverse complement strand
AAATTGGCCTTTCATTACTTATAATCTGTACCTGTTTGTTTGGTTACGAAATAAAATACACAAAACGTGTTTCTGAATTACGTGTATTTACTTTATATAGATATGAGTTGAAAACTTTCTTCTAGCATTCCACTTAATGTCTATGTTCCATGCTGGCATGGATTGGAGAGGTATTAATGTAGAAATATGGTATCGTAGCTACTAACAGTTGAGGGTTGCGTAGTCTAGACGGCGTTTTTAGATTTCATTATTCTCTTTAACCCGGGCAACGCCGGGTATTTCTGCTAGTAAGACATAAAGTTGGAAAGAAAGGAAGAGAGAAATAGAAAGAAAGAAAGAAAGAAAGAAGATAGAAAGATAGAAAGAAAGGAAGAAGAAAGAAAATAAGAGAGAAAGAAGAAAATAAGAGAGAAAGAAAGAAGAAAATAAAGGAGAAAGAAAGAAAGAAACAAAGAAAATAAGAAAGAAAAGAAAGAAAGAAATAGAGAGGGAGAAAGAAAGATAGTAAGACGAAATGATTCTGCTCCACAGAATGATTGTTGAGGGGGAGAGAAAGTGGGAGGAAATGAGAGGGAGGGAGAGCTAGGGGCAGGGGAAGAGAAGGAGAGAGGGGAAAGGAAAGAAAGAGAAAAAGAAGGAAAGAGAATAAGAAACACCAAAGAAGGAAATAAATAATGAAAGAAGAAAGAAAGAAAAAATAAAGAAACAAAAGAGGGGGGAAAAGATGAGTGAGGGGGAGAGAGAATGAGAGGAGAGATAAGGAGGAGAAGTAGTGGGAGATCAAGAGAGAAAGAGAGAACCGTGTGTGTTTAGTAGAGAGGGAGAGTATGAGACAAATAGAAAAGGGGCGGAGCGTTAATATATAATGAGGTAAAGAGAGAGAGAGAGAGAGAGAGAGAGAGAGAGGTGAAGGTAGACTGACATAGAGAGAAAGAGAAAGAGAGATAAGAAGTGGAGATAGAAAAGAGGCAGAAAGACAGAGAAATAAAAGGAGAGAGAAAGGGAGGAGAAATGGAGAGAGGTATAAGCTAAGCATAAGAGGGGGAGTATGAGGTAAGAGACAAAGTAAAAGAGGTGTAGTGATAGGATATTATATAATGACGTGGAGAGAGGGGGAGAGAAATGATGATACGATGGTTTAGAAAGACAGGGAGAGAGAGAGAGTTACGAAAGGAGAGGAAGTTGGAGTGATGCGGTAAAGAGGGAAAGGGGGAGAGAGAGGGGGAGAAGAAAGAAAGATGGAGTTTGAGATTTTTGTTAAATAAAATCTGTTTTATTGTGCAGATTGTGAAGATTTCCAATCATAATTTAATATAAATAATCGATCGAAGTGTTTATAACACATTATCAATAAATATCGAACACTTCACCTCATCATTGATTCGTTTTTCAGTTGACATGAAATAAATTCGTTTCTTTTTTAAACATTCGATTCTTATATTTAATTAGTTTCTGGTGAACGTAAATTAGTGGAAATTATTAAGATAAATCTGAAAATATGATTTATTTGTGTGAAATTAGTCTCTTTTAGAAATAGGAAGAGGGGGCGGAATGATTGTGTAATATATAATGAGGTGAGAGAAGAGAGAGAGAGAGAGAGAGAGAGAGAGAGAGAGAGAGAGAGCAAATTTGATTAATAACACAGTGTGTTGCGTTGAAAGAGACAGCAGAAATTAGGAATGATAGAGAAATATATAAGGTAGAGGAGAGGGAGGGAAAGAGAGAGGGGGAAGAGAGAGAGAGAGTGAGAAAGAGAAAGAGAGAGGGTAGAGAGAGGATGCAAGGAAAACAGAAATAAAGAGAGAAAGGAAGAAAGAAAGATAGGAGAAGAGAAGGGACGAAAGAAGGAAATCAGGGAAGAAGAAAAAATAAAGAAAGAAAGCAGAGAAGAAGGAAAGAAAGAAGGAAAAGAAGAAAGAAACAGAGAAAGAAAGAAACAGAGAAAGAAAGAAAGAAAGAAAGAAAGATAGGAGAGGAGAAGGGACGAAAGAAGGAAATCAGAGAAGAAGAAGAAATAAATAAAGAAAGCAGAAAAGAAGGAGAGAAAGAAGGGAAAGAAGAAAGAAAGAAAGAAAGAATGAAATAAAGAAAGACGGAAAGAAGCAAAGAAAGATAGGAGAGGAGAAGGGACGAAAGAAGGAAATCAGAGAAGAAGAAAAAAGAAAGAAAGAAAGCTGAGAAGAAGAAAAGAAAGAAGGAAAAGAAGAAAGAAAGAAAGAAAGACGGAAATGGAGAACGAAAGAAAACAAAGAGAAAAGGGAGAAAGAAAGAAAGAAAGAAAGAATAATATAGAAAGAGGGAAGGAAAGGAAGAAAGAGAGAGAGAGAATGAAAGAAAGGCGAAGAGATTTGGTCAATAAACGAGAGAGAAAGAGAGGAAGTAAGAAATAAGGTAAAAGAGGCAGGGTGGTAGAATATTACATAATGAGGAGTAGTGAGAGATAATGATGTATAGAAGAGTGAGGTGGGAGGAAAAGCAAAGAGGTGGAGGGATATTGAAATATAGGAGGTAGTACAGAGAGAGGAAAGGGGAGGAGGAGAAAAAAAGAAGGCGTATGATTTGTGAGAGAGGGAAGGTATCGGATGAGAGAGAGAGAGGAAACGATAAGGAGGAGGAGTTATGCAAAAATGTATAAATTGTCTGAGAGAGAGAAAGAGAGAGAGAGAGTGAGAAGGGCAGCGAATGATGTGTGTGTGTGTGTGTGTGTGTGTGTGTGTGTGTGTGTGTAATAAGAGAGGTTGACTCTGGATGTATGAGAGAGAGAGCAAGAGAGGTGGAGTGAGACATTGATATATAATAGTGGGGAAGAGAGTGTATTTTCTAAGCATCTATTTTTGATAGGAAACACAAAAGCTTACGATACTTGGCTGTTATTTCTAGCATGATGCCAGAGCATCTGTAGGAAAATACATTTTATTGAAGCTTCGTCAAGTGTCTTGTTTCTCTCTCTTTTTGTTTTATTGAAAAGCAACACAAATTTGAAG
>NW_026366871.1:12618-14698 GCF_001194135.2 Octopus bimaculoides | reverse complement strand
TGAAATTAAAGTCTCTTGGTTTCTATTTCAAGCATGGAGACTGACCACATTCAGGAAAAGTTTTTAATTAATGCTTCTTAAAATGGCTTTGAATTTAGTATAAAAGAGGATGTAAATTGAAGTGCATTTGGCAGGTATTTCTAGCATGATGTGGACTCATCTCTCTGACGAGAATGAAAGATAGATAGAGAGAGAGAGAGAGAGAGAGAGAGAGAGAGAGAGAGAGAGAGAGAGTGTGTGATCTTATCAGTAAGGGAGGGAGAGCAAGGGCTGAGCGATATACGAAGAGAGGCGGAGTTGTTGAAATGAATATATAATGAGGTGCTGAGAGAGAGAGGAGACGAAGAGGAGGGAGACTGATATGTATTGGAGGGGAGAGAGAGGGGGGAGAAAGAGAGGGAGAGAGACAGAGAGACAGAAAGAAAGGAATGAGCAAAGAAAGAATGCACGAAAGTAAGAACGAAAGAACGAACGGAAGGACGAAAGAAAGAAAGATCGAAAGAAAGAAAGAAAGAAAGAAAGAAAGAAACAAACAAACAAACAAACAAAGAAAGATCGAAAGAAAGATCGAAAGAAAGAAAGGAAGATCGAAAGAAATAAAAGAAAGACCAAAAAAAAAAATGATCAGAGACAGTTCAAGGCTAATAACTCTAATTAAATCCCTTTTTTTGCTTTAAACTCTATTCATTTCTATTGTGTGAAACAGAATTTCTGTTCCTGCAAAGTCTGAGCATTTCCAAATATGATTTAATGTAAATAAGAGATCGAAGTGTTTATAAATCGGCGAATCTGTTGAGGTAATATGGAAAAGATTGTTTTATTTAAATCTTTTATATTTTACTGGATTTAGTCTTTTGTTTGCGGCCATGCTGGGGCACCGATTTGATGGATTTGAATAGAGTTGTTAGGTACTTTATGTTTTTATTTTATGCGTGGTACTTCTATCGGTGTATTTTGCCAAACGGCTCAATTACGAGGACGTAAACGTACAAACACTGGTTGTCAAATGCAAACACACACACACAAGCGTATGCTTACCTGCGAAAGACTTATTTTATTTTCCCTCTACCAAATCCACTAAAAAGGCTGTGGTTGATTCGAGGTTATAGTCGAAGACGCTTTTCCCAAGTTGCCCCGCAGTAGGACTGAAACCAGAAACATGTGGTTGGCAAGCAAGCTTCTAACCACACAGCCACACCTGTATGTGTGTAATTTCCATTTATAAAACAAATAATTTTTTCCAAGACATATTTCTGATCATTAAAATTCCTCTTCCACTTTTATTCATGGACAGAAGAAGACGTCGAATGTTTCACGCTGTAGTCGTAATATCGTTTCTTTTAATCTAATTTACATCCATCTCGATAATCTTTCGTTTTAAAAGGTCAGGGGTTGAAGGAACGAATCCCTAAAAAGCCCCTAACCATATAAATTAAGACTGATTTTCTTTCCCAAGTGAAATTTATTTCTAAATTGTAAATTTATTTAAGAAATGGCTGAAGCTTTCCACGGCAAACACTTGTGACGATCGTAGAAAACAAATTCAACAATGACGATGTAACGAAAATAGGACAACATTTTTGCAGCTTAAAGACGGACGACAACTGGTGCACGGCTGCACTACACTGCACTATGCATATTATTGCTACATCATCTTTGTAATGCATTGCAACTAGCTTTTCTTTGGAGTTTTCTCATCAAATAGAAATTAAATGAATTTCTCTGAAATTAAAAAAAAGATTTAATTATTTTAACATTTCTTATGTGAGATTAGGCTGTGATTTCTAGCAGGTGCAACCTCAATAGGGGCTGTGCGACGATTGTCGGGAAGAGTGAAGCTGAGGAGTAAGAATCGGAAGAGAGAAAAAGCGAAAATGTTAAATGTCAAAAGAGAAGCAAATCATTGATGTGGAAAATAATAGTTTCAACTAAAAAGGGATGTAATAAGAGTTATTAGCCTTAGTTTTTCTTCTTTATTTGACTCCGCCCCTTTTGCATTCTTTATTACCTCTTACTCTTCCTCTTTCAGCAAATATATTTATAGTTTGCCTTCTTTTTCTCTGTCACCTTCCCCCCCCCC
>NW_026366871.1:11523-12249 GCF_001194135.2 Octopus bimaculoides | reverse complement strand
TTTCCTTCTCTCTCTCTCTCTCTCCTTTTTTCTCTCCCCTATTAATATACATTCCTATAATGCTCTTCCTCCCTAATTTACTTACTTACCTTATACTCTCTCTTTCTCTTTCTATCTCTGTCTCTCCTTCTTCTCCGCCACCTTATGCATTGATGTTTCCCTGCCATTCCCTACCTTTCCTTCTCTCTCTCTCTCTCTCCTTTTTTCTCTCCCCTATTAATATACATTCCTATAATGCTCTTCCTCCCTAATTTACTTACTTACCTTATACTCTATCTCTCTCTCTCTCTCTCTCTCTCTGTCCCTTTCTCTGTCCCCTATTAATATACATTCCTATAATGCTCTTCCTCCCTAATTTACTTACTTACCTTATACTCTCTCTTTCTCCCTCTATCTCTGCCTCTCCCTCTTCTCCGTCACCTTATGCATTGATGTTTCCCTGCCATTCCCTACCTTTCCTTCTCTCTTTCTCTCTCTCTTTCTATCTCTCTCTGTCTCTTTCTCTCTCTCTGTCCATTTCTCTATCCCCTATTAATACACATTCCTATAATGGTCTTCCTACCTAATTTACTTACTTACCTTATACTCTCTCTTTCTCTCTCTATCTCTGTCTCTCCTTCTTCTCCACCACCTCATGCATTGATGTTTCCGTGCCATTCCCTACCTTCCCCCCTCTATCTCTCTCTCTTTCTCTCTCTCTCTCTCTGTCCCTTTCACTCTCCCCTA
>NW_026366871.1:7691-10609 GCF_001194135.2 Octopus bimaculoides | reverse complement strand
TCTCTTTCTCTCTCTCTTTCTATCTCTCTCTGTCTCTTTCTCTCTCTCTGTCCATTTCTCTATCCCCTATTAATACACATTCCTATAATGGTCTTCCTACCTAATTTACTTACTTACCTTATACTCTCTCTTTCTCTCGCTATCTCTGCCTCTCCCTCTTCTCCGCCACCTTATGCTTTGATGTTTCCCTGCCATTCCCTACCTTCCCCCTCTATCTCTCTCTCTCTTTCTCTCTCTCTCTCTCTGTCCCTTTCACTCTCCCCTATTAATATACATACCTATAATGGTCTTCCTCCCTAATTTAGTTACTTACCTTATACTCTCTCTTTCTCTCTCTATCTCTGTCTCTCCCTCTTCTCCGCCACCTTATGCTTTGATGTTTCCCTGCCATTCCCTACCTTTCCTTCTCTCTTTCTCTCTCTCTCTCTCTTTCTCTCTATCTCTCTCTCTTTCTATCTCTCTCTCTCTCTCTCTCACTCCCTCTCTCTGTCCCTTTCACTCTCCCCTATTAATATACGTTGCTATAATGCTCTTCCTCACTAATTTACTTACTTACCTTATACTCTCTATTTTCTCTCTATCTTTG
The DNA here is from genome assembly GCF_001194135.2 of Octopus bimaculoides. Taxonomy (NCBI): domain Eukaryota; kingdom Metazoa; phylum Mollusca; class Cephalopoda; order Octopoda; family Octopodidae; genus Octopus; species Octopus bimaculoides. The sequence continues at coordinate 10,023 of NW_026366871.1, read as the reverse complement.
CCTCTCCCTCTTCTCCGCCACCTTATACATTGATGTTTCCCTGCCATTCCTTACATTTCCTTATCTCTCTCTCTCTCTCTCTCTCCCTCTCTCTGTCCCTTTCTCTGTCCCCTATTAATATACATTCCTATAATGCTCTTCCTCCCTAATTTAGTTACTTACCCTGCATTCTCTCTTTCTCTCTCTATCTCTGTCTCTCTCTATCTCTGTCTCTCTCTATCTCTGTCTCTCTTTCTTCTCCGCCACCTTATGCATTGTTGCTTCCCAGCCATTCCCGACCTTTCCTTCTCTCTCACTCTCTCTCTTTTTCTCTCTCTCTCTCTTTCTCTCTCTCTCTCTCTCTCTCTCTCTCTCTCTCTGTCCATTTCTCTATCCCCTATTAATATACATTCCTATAATGCACTTCCTCCCTAATTTACTTACTTACCTTATACTCTCTGTTTCTTTCTCTATCTCTGTCTCTCTCTCTTCTCCACCACCTCATGCATTGATGTTTCCCTGCCATTCCCTACCTTCGACCCTCTCTCTCTCTCTCTTTCTCTCTCTCTTTCTCTCTCTCTCTCTCTGTCCCTTTCACTCTCCCCTATTAATATACCTTCCTATAATGCTCTTCCTCATAAATTTACTTACTTACCTTATACTCTCTCTTTTTCTCTCTATCTCTGCCTCTCCTTCTTCTCCGCCACCTTATGCATTCATGTTTACATGCCATTCCCTACCTTTCCTTCTCTCTCTCTCTCTCTCTCTCTCTCTCTCTCTCTCTCTCTCTCTCCCTTTCTCTATCCCCTATTAATATACATTCCTATAATGCTCTTCCTCCCAAATTTACTTACTTACCTTATACTCTCTCTTTCTCTCTCTATCTCTGTCTCTCCCTCTTCTCCGGCACATTATGCATTGACGTTTCCCTGTTATTCTCTACCTTTCCTTCTCTCTCTCTCTCTCATTCTCTCTCTCTCTCTCTCTCTGTCCCTTTCTCTCTCCCCTATTAATATACGTTCCTATAATGCTCTTCCTACCTAATTTACTTACATACCTTATACTCTCTCTTTCTCTCTCTATCTCTGTCTCTCCTTCTCCGCCACCTTTTGCATTGGTGTTTCCCTGTCATTCCCTACCTTTCCTTCTCTCCCTCTCCCTCTCTCTCTCTCTCTCACTTTCCCTTTCTCTCTCCCCTATTAATATACGTTCCTATAATGCTCTTTCTCCCTAATTTACTTACTTACCTTATACTCTCTCTTTCTCTCTCTATCTCTGTCTCTCCCTCTTCTCCGCCGCCTTATGCATTGATGTTTCCCTGCCATTCCCTACCTTTCCTTCTCTCTCTCTCTCTCCCTCTTTCTCTCTCTTTCTCTCTCTCTCTCTCTCTCTCTCTCTCTGTCCATTTCTCTCTCCCCTATTAAAATACATTCCTATAATGCTCTTCCTCCCTAATTTACATACTTACCTTATACTCTCTCTTTCTCTCCCTATCTCTGTCTCTCCCTCTTCTCCGCCACCTTGTGCATTGATGTTTCCCTGCCAATCCCTACCAATCCTTCTCTCTTTCTCCCTCTCTCTCTCTCTCTTTGTCCCTTTCTCTCTCCCCTATTAATATACATTCCTATAATGCTTGTCTTCCCTAATTAATTTACTTACCTTATACTCTCTCTTTCTCTCTCTATCTCTGCCTCTCCCACTTCTCCGCCACCTTATGCATTGACGCTTCCCTGCCATTCCCTCCCTTTCCTTCTCTTTCTCTCTCGCTCTCTCTCTTTGTCTCTCTCTCTCACTCTCTGTCCCTTTCTCGCTCCCCTATTAATATGAATTCCTATAATGCTCTTCCTCCCTAATTTACTTACTTACCTTATACTCTCTCTTTCTTTCTCTCTCTCTCTCTGTCTCTCCGTCTTCTCCGCCACCTTATGCATTGATGTTTCCCTGCCATTCCCTACCTTGCCTTCTCTCTCTCTTTCTCTCTCTCTCTCTCTCTCTATCTCTCTCTCTTTCTCTCTTTATCTCTGTCTCTCCCTCTTGTTTGCCACCTCATGCATTGATGTTTCCCTGTTATTCCCTACCTTTCCTTCTCTCTCTCTCTCTTTCTCTCTCTCACTCTCTCTGTCCTTTTCTCTCTCACCTATTAATATACGTTCCTATAATGCTCTTCCTACCTAATTTACTTACTTACCTTATACTCTCTCTTTCTCTCTCTATCTCTGTCTCTCCTTCTTCTCCGCCACCTTATGCATTGGTGTTTCCCTGTCATTCCCTACCTTTCCGTCTCTCCCTCTCTCTCTCTCTCTCTCTCTCTCTGTCCCTTTCTCTCTCCCCTATTAATATACATTCCTATAAA
>NW_026366871.1:7020-7379 GCF_001194135.2 Octopus bimaculoides | reverse complement strand
ACCTATTAATATACGTTCCTATAATGCTCTTCCTACCTAATTTACTTACTTACCTTATACTCTCTCTTTCTCTCTCTATCTCTGTCTCTCCTTCTTCTCCGCCACCTTATGCATTGGTGTTTCCCTGTCATTCCCTACCTTTCCGTCTCTCCCTCTCTCTCTCTCTCTCTCTCTCTCTGTCCCTTTCTCTCTCCCCTATTAATATACATTCCTATAAAGCTCTTCCTCCCTAATTTATTTACTTACCTTATACTCTCTCTTTCTCTCTCTATCTCTGCCTCTCCCTCTTCTCCGCCACCTTATGCATTGATGCTTCTCTGCCATTCCCTCCCTTTCCTTCTCTCTCTCTCTCTCTCTCA
>NW_026366871.1:3370-6302 GCF_001194135.2 Octopus bimaculoides | reverse complement strand
CTCTTCCTCCCTAATTTATTTACTTACCTTATACTCTCTCTTTCTCTCTCTATCTCTGTCTCTCCTTCTTCTGCGCCACCTTATGCATTGGTGTTTCCCTGCCATTCCCTACCTTTCCTTCTCTCCCTCTCTCTCTCCCTCTCTCTCTATCTCTCTCCTTCCCTTTCTCTCTCCGCTATTAATATACATTCCTATAATGCTCTTCCTCCCTAATTTATTTTCTTACCTTATACACTCTCTTTCTTTCCCTATCTGTGTCTCTCCTTCTTCTCAGCCACCTTATGCATTGATGTTTCCCTGCCATTCTCTACCTTTCCTTCTCTCTCTCTCTCTCTCTCTCTCCCTCTTCTCCGCCACCTTATGCATTGACGTTTCCCTGCCATTCCCAACCTTTCCTTCTCTCTCTCTCTCTCTCTCTGTCCCTTTCTATCTCCGCTATTAATATACATTCCTATAATGCTCTTTCTCCCTAATTTATTTTCTTACCTTATACTCTCTCTTTGTTTCCGTATCTCTGTTTCTCCTTCTTCTCCGCAACCTTATGCATTGATGCTTCCCTGCCATTCCCTACCTTTCCTTCTTTCTCTCTCTCTCTCTCCCTCTCTTTGTACCTTTCTCTCTCCCCTATTAATATACTTTCCTATAATGCTCTTCATCCCTAATTTACTTACTTACCTTATACTCTCACTTTCTCTCTATATCTCTGACTCTCCTTTTCTCCGCCACCTTAGGCATTGATGTTTCCCTGCCATTCTCTACCTTTCCTTCTCTCTATCTCTCTTTTTCTCTCTCTCTCTCTCTCTCTCTCTCTCTCTCTCTCTCCCTCTTTCTGTCCCTTTCTTTCTCCCCTATTAATATACATTCCTATAATGCTCTTTCTCCCTAATTTATTTTCTTACCTTATACTCTCTCTTTCTTTCCCTATCTCTGTCTCTCCTTCTTCTCCGCCTCTTTATGCATTGATGTTCCCCTGCCATTCCCTACCTTTCCTTCTCTCTCTCTCTCTCTCTCTCTCTCTCTCTCACTCTCTCTCTCTGTCCCTTTCCCTCTCCCCTATTAATATACATTCCTATAATGCTCTTCCTCCTTAATTTACTTACCTTATACTCTCTCTTTCTTTTTCTATCTCTGTCTCTCCTTCGTCTCCGCCACCTTATGCATTGATGTTTCCCTGCCATTCCCTACCACTCCATCTCTCTCTCTCTCTCTCTCTCTCTCTCTCTGTCCCTTTCTCTCTCCCCTATTAATATACATTCCTATAATACACTTCCTCCCTAATTTACTTACTTACCTTATAGTCTCTCTTTCTCTCTCTATCTCTGTCGCTTCCTCTTCTCCGCCACCGTATTCATTGATGTTTCCCTGCCATTCCCTACTTTTCCTTCTCTCTCTCTCTCTCTCTCTCTCCCTCTCTCTGTCCCTTTCTCTCTCCCCTATTAATATACGTTCCTATAATGCTCTTCCTCCCTAATTTACTTACCTTATACTCTCTCTTTCTCTCTCTATCTCTGTCTCTCCCTCTTCTCCGCCACCTTATGCATTGACGTTTCCCTGCCATTCCCTAGCTTTCCTTCTCTCTCTCTATTTCTCTCTTTCTCTCTCCCTCTCTCTCTCTCTCTCTCTTTCTCTGTCCCTTTCTCCCTCCCTATTAATATACATTCCTATAATGCTCTTCCTACCTAATTTACTTACTTACCTTATACTCTCTCTTTCTCTCTCTATCACTGTCACTCCTTCTTCTCCGCCACCTTATGCATTGGTGCTTCCCTGCCATTCCCTACCTTTCCTTCTCTCCCTCTCTCTTTCTCTCTCTCTCTCTCTCTGTCCCTTTCTCTCTCCCCTATTAATATACATTCCTATAATGCTCTTCCTCCCTAATTTACTTACTTGCCTTATACTCTCTCTTTCTCTCTCTATCACTGTCTCTCCTTCTTCTCCGCCACCTTATGCATTGATGTTTCCCTGCCATTCCCTACCTTTCCTCCTCTCTCTCTGTCTCTCTCTCTCTCTCTCTCTCTCTCTCTCTCCCTCTCTCCCTTTCTCTTTCCCCTATTAATATACATTCCTATAATGCTCTTCCTCTTTAATTTACTTACTTACATTATACTCTCTCTTTCTCTTTCTATCTCTGTCTCTCCTTCTTCTCCGCCACCTTATGCATTGATGATTCCCTGCCATTCCCTACCTCTCCTTCTCTCTCGCTCTCTCTCTCCCTCTCTCTGTCCCTTTCTCTCTCCCCTATTAATATACATTCCTATAATGCTCTTCCTCCCTAATTTACTTACCTTATACTCTCTCTTTCTCTCTCTATCACTGCCTCTCCCTCTTCTCCGCCACTTTATGCATTGATGTTTCCCTGCCATTCCCTACCTTTCCTCCTCTCTCTCTCTCTCTCTCTCACTCGCTTTCTCTCTCCCCTGTTAATATACATTCCCATAATACTCTTCCTCCCTAATTTACTTACTTGCCTTATACTCCCTCTTTCTCTCTCTATCACTGTCTCTCCTTCTTCTCCGCCACCTCATGTATTGATGTTTCCCTGCCATTCCCTACCTCTCTTTCTTTCTCTCTTTTACTCTCTCTCTCTCTGTGTCCCTTTCTCTCTCCCCTATTAATATACATTCCTATAATGCTCTTCCTCCTTAATTTACATACTTTCCTTATACTCTCTCTTTCTCTTTCTATCTCTACCTCTCCCTCTTCTCCGCCACCTTATGCATTGATGTTTCCCTGCCATTCCCTACCTTTCCTTCTCTCTCTCTCTCTCTCTCTCTCTCTCTCTCTCGCTCTCTGTGTCCCTTTCTCTCTCCCCTATTAATATACATTCCTATAATGCGCTTCCTCCCTAATTTATTTTCTTACCTTATACTCTCTCTTTCTTTCCCTATCTCTGTCTCTCCTTTTTCTCCGCCACCTTATGCATTGATGCTTC
>NW_026366871.1:2351-2837 GCF_001194135.2 Octopus bimaculoides | reverse complement strand
ACCTCTCCCTCTTCTCCGCCACCTTATGCATTGATGTTTCCCTGCCATTCCCTACCTTTCCTACTCTCTCTCTCTCTCTCTCTCTGTCCCTTTCTCTTTCCCCTATTATTATACATTCCTATAATTGTCTTCCTCCCTAATTTACTTACTTACCTTATACTCTCTCTTTCTCTCTCTATCTCTGTCTCCCTCTATCTCTGTCTCTCCCTCTTCTCCACCACCTCATGCATTGATGTTTCCCTTCCATTCCCTACCTTTCCTCCTCTCTCTCTGTCTCTCTCTCTCCCTCTCTCCCTCTCTCTGTTCCTTTCTCTCTCCCCTATTAATATACATTCCTATAATGCTCTTCCTCCCTAATTTACTTACTTACCTTATACTCTCTCTTTCTCTCTCTATCTCTGTCTCTCCCTCTTCTCCGCCACCTTATGCATTGATGTTTCCCCGCCATTCCCTACCTTTCCTGCTCTCTCTCTGTCTCTCTCTCTC
>NW_026366871.1:0-588 GCF_001194135.2 Octopus bimaculoides | reverse complement strand
TCCTTTCTCTCTCCCCTATTAATATACATTCCTATAATGCTCTTCCTCCCTAATTTACTTACTTACCTTATACTCTCTCTTTCTCTCTCTATCTCTGTCTCTCCCTCTTCTCCAACACCTCATGCATTGATGTTTCCCTGCCATTCCCTACCTTTCCACCTGTCTGTTTCTCTCTCTCTTTCATTTCTCCCTCTCTCTGTCCCTTTCTCTCTCCCCTATTAATATACGTTCCTATAATGCTCTTCCTACCTAATTTACTTACTTACCTTATACTCTCTCTTTCTCACTCTATCTCTGTCTCTCCTTCTCCGCCACCTTATTATGCATTGGTGTTTCCCTGCCATTCCCTAACTTTCCTTCTCTCCCTCTCTCTCTCTCTCTCTCTCTCTCTCTCTCTGTCGCTTTCTCTCTCCCCTATTAATATACATTCCTATAATGCTCTTCCTCCCTAATTTACTTACTTGCCTTATACTCTCTCTTTCTCTCTCTATCTCTGTCTCTCCTTCATCTCCGCCACCTTATGTATTGATGTTTCCCGGCCATTCCCTACCTATCTTTCTTTCTCTCTTTCTCTCTCTCTCTCTCTCT
>NW_026366870.1:0-477 GCF_001194135.2 Octopus bimaculoides | reverse complement strand
TACGCACTTAATCGGTAATTGAATTATTTTTTCATTTACCTACGATGTTATTCCTCTAGAAAACTCTTCAACGCCACACCATTACAACTTGTTTCTTTAGTAGAAATATTCTACATTTGCTATGGCATATTAAATCAATATGTACAGCGACAAGTGTTATAAAGTTTTATACTGGAATCATTGCTTTGATACGAGATCCTATGGAAAGCATAAAATACTGAATATAAATGTGTAATCGTCAGGCGTTTGTCTAGAAGTTAAACAAACTATTTAACCAGAGTTTACCAGAGGACAGTGAAGTAGTATTCAAGATAGTACGAAACCGATGCCGCCCTGATAATACACGAAGTAATCGTAGTAGATAACCTATTATTCGAGAATTATATATCTGACGTGATTTCAATATAATGAGTGTCTACTTCTTGTATGAAATTACATTTCATATAAGTTATAGTGTCCTTACAAGTATATATATAT
>NW_026366869.1:0-1039 GCF_001194135.2 Octopus bimaculoides | reverse complement strand
TATGTATGTATATGAGTTTGTTTGTGTGTGTGTATTTTGTGTATATATATATGTATGTGCATTTGAGTATACATATGTATATTTTTTTTGTGTGTATAAACTAGAGTATACATATGAGTGTATATATTTTATATTTTATATTTTTATATATATGTATATATGTATGTATATGTGAATCTATATAATATGTATATTGGAGAGTATGGGAGGGTGAGTGGGAGTGCGTATTTTTATATATAATATTCTTTATTTATTTATATGTGTGTATGAGTGTATTTGTATTTATATGTATGTTTAGGTAGGTACATGTGTGTATGTGTAGATATATATTTATGTATATATATAGTAGTTTTATTTTTATTGGTAGGTTAATATTTTAGGAAGTTTAAGGTTTTATAATACAATGACACTACGTTTTTATAAGACTAAATCAATAGTAGTATTTTAGCTTATTTCATAATATTATATTATTTAATTTACGACTCTTAGTCTTATTATTAATTTATTATATATTAGAATTTAAATTTTATTAATATGTTTTATAAGGTAGCTATAATTTTTTGTTCTTTTTATGTTGTTAGTTATATAAATTTTAAATTTTTCATTCATTTTTTTAAAGTATTATTATTTCATTCATGTTTTTCGTATTCTATTCTTTATTTTAACGTAGTATTTTCGCGCGACCTCTTGCTTAAAACGCTATAGCTATTAGACAACGTCTTAGTTTCAGTTTGAATTACGGAGAAATATGGATAAGTACTGTTTTTACTTTGCTAAAGATTTTCTACTATTTGAAAATAATATGTATTCTTGTTTTTTATATTATTCATTTGGTTCTTTATAGATTATTTTTAATAGGTAACTTATTTAACACTAAATTATTTATAAGTTATAGTTTCATTTCTACATAATATTAGAACTTCGATTTGAATAGTGCTGTTATTTTTTCGACTATTTTTGATTGATTATATTTGATTAATAATTAGTCGTTATTGTTTATAATATCGTTAAAGGTTTTTTTAATTAAAACTTTGTATAT
>NW_026366868.1:0-392 GCF_001194135.2 Octopus bimaculoides | reverse complement strand
TATATATATATATTACATTATGTGTGTGCATATGTGTGTTTTAGTCTCTGTGCTTATCCTCCTCACCATCGCTTGACAACCTTGTTGTGTATTTACGTCCCCGTACATGTCGGTGCAAGTAAGAGACCGATAAAATAAGCACTTGCCACAAACAAATAATAGGACCGATTCGTTCGACTGAAACTCTTCAGCGCGGTACTCCAGCGAGACCACACGCTAATGACTGAAACATGTAAAGGATAAACGTTAAAGATCATAGATATCTAATTTTTTCAGAGTGACTGTGTAGTAAGCAGCTTGCTTACCAACCACATCATTCCGGGTTCAGTCCCACTGCGTGGTACCTAGAGCAAATGTCTTCTACTATAGCCTCGGGCCGACCAAAGCCTTGT
>NW_026366867.1:0-245 GCF_001194135.2 Octopus bimaculoides | reverse complement strand
TACTACAACCAGCACCACTAACACCACAGTCACCACCACTGCCACCACCACCAACAACAACAACAATAATAGTGCCATCACCACTGCTATCACCTTGTACTACCTATTGTCTATTATTGCAACACACGTCATTATGCTATTAACGTTATTATTGCTATTCTATCAATATTGCTGATTCTGCTGCATTTCTCATCTAGTTCTGTTCTTGTTGTTGTTGTTGTTGTTGTTGTTATTGTTGTCATTGT
>NW_026366866.1:0-246 GCF_001194135.2 Octopus bimaculoides | reverse complement strand
ACTTATATATCTATTTAAGAGGGGGGCTTTTTAGATTACATCTCGGTACACGTGTATATTCTGAATAGTGGCACTCCCTCGGTTATGGAGGCGATGGAGTCTCGTTGGTTTCATCAACAGCACAGCCTGCTCGTGTAATTAATGTGTGTTTGAGTGTGTGTGCGTGTGCATGTGTATGCGTGCGCGTGTGTAGGCATGTATTTATGTGAGTATATATACTTATGTATATATATATATATATATATA
>NW_026366865.1:0-391 GCF_001194135.2 Octopus bimaculoides | reverse complement strand
CACACACACACATACACACACGTGTATGTAAATATATATGTGTATACAAAGGCAAGAATCTTCCGTCCTGGTTTTCCCGTCCGTCTTTGTATTGTCCATCTGTCCGTATGTTTTCATTGTCGTCCGTTACATTCTAGTTTCGCTTTTGGGTTTTATATATACATGTAGCGGCGTAGGTACAACTTTTGCTCAGCTTGTATGTAAGTTTGTATGTGTGTATGTATATGTGTCTATATATTCATGTATATGTATAGATATATGTATATGTTTACAAGCATAAGCACATATATAAATATATATGCATGTGCGTCTGTATGTATACACGTGTGTGTATGTATGTGCGTGTGTCTATACACGTGTATATGTGTATGTGTGTATATATATATATATA
>NW_026366864.1:0-485 GCF_001194135.2 Octopus bimaculoides | reverse complement strand
TGATTATTTAACTAATAGCCACTTTGTTTATTCTACGTGTGTTCAAGCCAGTATATTGCAGAGATGCAACACTTCAACATGTGCATTCAAAACAATGTCAGAACAAGACAATAGCACGTCCCTTCGCTGCCGTTGTTATTCGTATTACTATGATCGTTGTTGTTGTCACTGCTGCTGCTGCTTTTTCTGAATTTTGTTATTCGTCATGTAATTACTGTTGCTGTTGTTAATTGTCAATGGTACTTTTATTAGTTATCGATATTATTGTTGACTATGTCTTTTGTAGCATCATTGATATCGCTATCGTTGGTGTCGATATTGTTGTTTTCATCTCTGTTATTGTATCGCTACTGATATCATGTTGATATTGCTGTCGTATTTGAGTTGTCGTTGTACTTGATATTGTTGTACTTGATACTTAGTTGGTGATAGCCTTGTCGATATTTTTTTTATATATATTAATGTTGCTACTGATATTGCATGTT
>NW_026366863.1:0-218 GCF_001194135.2 Octopus bimaculoides | reverse complement strand
AAGTCCATACTTGTTGCAAAGTGTCCAATGGACAATCCTTGCTATATCGTCATGACGTCTCATATTCTTTTTAAGCTAGTGGCGTACATTGACTGGTAATATGCCATACGGTTTCACCCTTTTGTTCACATATTCTGCACTTATCACTTTCTGATGTGTTGTCTATTCTGTATTTGTTATATTATTATTATTATTATTATTATTATTATTATTATTAT
>NW_026366862.1:0-347 GCF_001194135.2 Octopus bimaculoides | reverse complement strand
TATATATATATATACATATATATACACACACACATATATATATATGCATATATATACATATACATATACATACATACATATATATGTGTGTATGTATGTATGTATGTATGTAGCTATGTATATATGTATGTATGTACGTACGCTTTTCATACCAAAGCCTTCTTATTGTAGACTTATTACACCATTATCAGAGCATTATTATACTATTATTGTAGTGTTATTATTCAAACAAAATTTCTTTTAAACGTTTATTTTTCCCAATCTTTTCTCGTATCAAGAACTGGTTTTTGCACATAGCATAAAGTATACGACGTACATAGCTCATACATACATACATACATACATAC
>NW_026366861.1:0-882 GCF_001194135.2 Octopus bimaculoides | reverse complement strand
CCAGTGCGTGTGTTTATTACCGGCATAATGCCTCTCCCAAGGTTTAATAACATTATTAATAATTACACTAAAACTTAGCCACAAATTTATAACGGAATTAATAAAGAAGCTAGCATCGTCGTCGCCACACTTAAATTAGATAAAAATAGAGATCCTTCCGAAAAAAGAGGCCATTATAACTATTAAGGACTATAAAAAGAACTTCCTATCTAATCCTAAATGTAGGCTTATTAACCCAGCTAAATCAGAACTTGGCTTTATTAGTAAAGAAATTTTAGGAAAAATCAATGCGAAAGTCAGAAATGTTATTAGGTTAGTACAATGGTCTAATAGTATAGAAGTCGTTGACTGGCTTAAAGCCATTAGGAATAAGAATAAAGTAAGATTTACACAATTCGATATTGTTGATATCTATGCTTCTATCTCTAAAGAACTGCTAGATAAAACCCTCACCTCCGTAAGCGAATTTATAGAAATTAGTACACAAGATAAGGACATAATCTTCCATGCTAGAAAGATCTTACTCTTCAGTGAGAACACAGAGTGGGTCAAGACTACCGATACAGAGGGTGCTTTCGATGTGAGCATGGGGTCATATGATGGAACAGATATATGCTATCTCATTGGACTATTCCTACTCGATACGTTGGGCAAGACTTTTCCTGACGTATATTTCGCCATTTACAAAGATGATGCGATAGCTTTAATCACAAATACCAATGGACCAGCACAAGATCGGTTTAGGAAGGACATTATCCAAATGATAAAAACTTTCGATCTTAGAATAGCTACAGATACCAACCTGACGGTTGTCAATTTCCTAGGTGTATCCTCAGATTTAAATAAGAATATTTACAAACCTTATAGGAAGCCCAACGATAG
>NW_026366860.1:223-319 GCF_001194135.2 Octopus bimaculoides | reverse complement strand
ATATATATATATATATGTATATATATATATACGTGTGTGTATATATATATATGTATATATATATATACGTGTGTGTATATATATATATATATATAT
>NW_026366860.1:0-122 GCF_001194135.2 Octopus bimaculoides | reverse complement strand
GTGTGTGTGTGTATATATATATATTTGTGTGTGTGTATATATATATATATTTGTGTGTGTATATATATATATATTTTTATGTGTATATGTATATATATTTATGTGTATATGTATATATATTT
>NW_026366859.1:0-203 GCF_001194135.2 Octopus bimaculoides | reverse complement strand
ATATTTGTAAATTTGTGTCCGTTCGATCATTGAACTCTCATGGGTTTCCAAAAGGGTTGCCATCGTTATTCTTATTCGTGTTGAGGTAAACGTTTGTGAAATCATATTTTATTTGCAAACATAGATTCATATAAGCTCCTTCACTACTTATTTCTTTCAGATTGCTGAGCAACCTACTCACCATGTAAATTTTTGCCACCAAA
>NW_026366858.1:0-293 GCF_001194135.2 Octopus bimaculoides | reverse complement strand
ATTTTTCATTTTTAACCTCGTATATAGTACGCACTAGGGATTTTGACATTTAAATTTTGGGGGAAAAAACGCGGATTATACCCAAGGATTTACGGTACTTAAATTCTGGTGGTCCTCGGTGTGTTTCATAAGACCAAGGATATATCTGATAATTTAAGATAATCTAAAATTTAAACCATCCTATTAATGTATTTATAAATATTTATGTCCTACTGTATTGTTCATCATCACTTAATGTCTGTCCGCTGGCATGGGTTGGACAGTTTGATAGGAGCTGGTAAACCTAGGGACTG
>NW_026366857.1:0-230 GCF_001194135.2 Octopus bimaculoides | reverse complement strand
TATATACGTAGAGTCTATACATAGAAATAACATACACGTGTGCATAATGGGCTCACAATACGTTTATGTACATATATACCTGCATACGTACATATACATATATATTTCATCCATAGGTCCAGTTTGCCATGAGTATTTGTTAAACCATTCCCACATGCTGTGAAAGGTATATCAGACAGCAGCAGCTCTATTTCTCCATCTTTTAATGCTTGAATAATGGAGTTAGGAGT
>NW_026366856.1:0-355 GCF_001194135.2 Octopus bimaculoides | reverse complement strand
GCGCGCGCGCGCAAACAAACCTCTCTTTTACACACACACATACATTCACACTTCAATCACCGTTTATCGGCTTTTCACTCCTTCATTCGTTATTCACTTATCACCCCTTCCATTCTCATTCATACGACACTCTCTGCCATTTCGTTTCGTCTTTCTCATTGTCATTACTTTCTGTTACTCCCTCTCAATCATGGCTATTACTCTCACTACTTCTCCTTCACTGTATTAGTATTTCATCACCTCTCCCTTTACCTCTCACTCAATGTATATTAGCAGATGTTTTCCGACCACGATACAATATGCAATTCATTACAATTATAATTTTTATGTTCAATTACGTTTCTCTACCAAAGTT
>NW_026366855.1:0-223 GCF_001194135.2 Octopus bimaculoides | reverse complement strand
TATTTACATACATGTACATACATATATACATACATACATATATATATTTATATACATACACACACACACATATATAGATAGATATACATATATATACATATATACATACATGTACATACATATATACATACATATATATATTTATATACATACATACATATACATAAATATACTTATATATACATATATATATACACATATATACATACATATATATATATAC
>NW_026366854.1:0-435 GCF_001194135.2 Octopus bimaculoides | reverse complement strand
TATATATATATATATCGTTAATCAAATATATTCAATGAGAATACAATATAGTGAATTTTTTAATAAGTGCTCTTGGTAGGGAAATGTCTAAAACATTAAAGGTATTTAGACATTTAATAAGACCGATTATATATTATATTATAAAATAAAATAAGCGCAGGAAAATTGCATCAAAAAATCATCACAGAAGATATAAATCCAAAGTCGGGTGGCTGGTTTTAGAACACACACACAAAGTAGAAAAGGTCAAGTGCAAGGGATTGTCTCCCTTCGACCGCTATTCTGAATCCAGCTCGTCAGGATTTCAGTTGGAATTGCCTGGTAAAACTACAAAGTGGAAGATAGATATCCCATTATCAATAGATTTCGCTTTAAGTGTCAATTCGACACAGAAAGTGATATCAGTTGATACTGGGATATCTACCTTTCCACTTT
>NW_026366853.1:0-302 GCF_001194135.2 Octopus bimaculoides | reverse complement strand
TGAGTTCCTGACATTCACGTTTTATAGTTACGATTGATAAATTATCTCAATCAATAATTAATAATTAATACTTTGAGTCGCCAATATTTGTCACGGTAACTCCACCCAGTGATAAATTAAACGTTGTAGATAGTTGAGTAACTAGGTGTGTTATTGTTATTCAAATGGTCATTGTTTGCGCCTGGTGTTTTTCTTAACATTTGAAACTAGAAAATACAGTGTATTGTCAATAATGTGTATTCATATGCGTGCTTTATAGATGTTTATATATATATATATAGATGTTTATATATATATATATA
>NW_026366852.1:0-237 GCF_001194135.2 Octopus bimaculoides | reverse complement strand
ATGTATGTATACATACATGTATGTATGTATACATACATGTATGTATGTATCCATGTATGTATTTATGTATGCACATATGTATGTATGATACACAAATATATATCTATGTATGTACATATGTATATATGCATGTATATATGTATGTATACATGAACATATGTATGTATGATGCACATATATCTATGTATGTACATATGTATGTATGCATGTATAAATGTATGCATGCACATACATATA
>NW_026366851.1:0-488 GCF_001194135.2 Octopus bimaculoides | reverse complement strand
CTGGAAAGTTTTACAGAATTTTACAGTTCCAGTGATGGATTGGATCTGTATTCTTCGAATTAGCTTTCCTCTTTTCTGGTTTTGAGATGCCTAATTTCTCAAGATTGGTATTTAGGCAGTGTGTTACATATCCCAAATCCCCAATAATTACAGGTGCAAACCAGTATTTGTAGTCTGGATAGAGTAACTGCAGATCTCTCAATAATTCAACATAGGCGTTCTCTTTTTCATTGATCTTCGACTTTCTATTAACATTCGCTGTGCAACTAATTGCCACAACTGTGCACAGTTTCTCTTCTCAATCCCAAATCATTATATCTGGTCTGTTGTGCTTACATTTTATTGAGGTCTTCACTGGTACATTCCACCAGTATTCCTTTTCATTATGAAGGGCTATGGCTTCTACCATATTGTGGATTTTTATTTCTTTATCCTCGGGATTATCCTTCCGACAGATTTCATTATAGAATGTCCTAGCTACAACGTCA
>NW_026366850.1:0-276 GCF_001194135.2 Octopus bimaculoides | reverse complement strand
TTATTATTATTATTATTATTATTATTATTATTATTATTATTACTATTCCACAGTGTTTAATCTTGAAAATGCATATTTGGCGCGGAATTTTCTCTGCATGCTTATTTACCAGCTTCTCATTACTCAGCAGGATGCACAATGTTTTCTCAAGACAAATGTCGCATGTGCCGGATACGTATTATATGGGTGTGCATTTTTTATTGTTGACCAATTCATTTGGCATTTAATTTTTCCTTCCTTCAATCTCCATATTAGGTCCGCTAGTGATGTTGCGTG
>NW_026366849.1:180-346 GCF_001194135.2 Octopus bimaculoides | reverse complement strand
TCTATGTATGTACGTTCGTACGTATGAAGATATGTATGTATGTATGTATGTACGTACGTACGTACGTTCGTATGTATGTATGTACGTATGCATGCATGTAAGTAAGACCTACGTACGTACGTATGTATGTATGTATGCATGAATGTATGCATGTATGTATGTACGT
>NW_026366849.1:0-170 GCF_001194135.2 Octopus bimaculoides | reverse complement strand
TACGTATGTATGTATGTATGCATGAATGTATGCATGTATGTATGTACGTACGTATGTATGTCTGTATTTGTGAGTGTGCCCCGTCATCGCTTGGCAAATGGTGTTGGTTTGTTTATGCCTCCGTGAAAGTGATCGATAGATAAAAATAAGTATTGGGCTCGATATCTCCC
>NW_026366848.1:0-1091 GCF_001194135.2 Octopus bimaculoides | reverse complement strand
CGATGCAGAGTGCATCTGCGTCTGAGCGTTAATCCTGTGGACCCTATGTACTTTTCGTGGCAGCCCGAGCATCTTATTATATAAATAAGGTTTTCTGAAGCACAAGTAAAGTCAGATTTAACTTTGAATTTTTGTCCCTCTTTGAAGAGGAATTCTGAACCTTCTAGGTTTGGGCATGTTGCGCAATTTGATCGACCACATTTTTTCACTTTTGCATCTGTTATTTTGGAAAATGATTTTGCCTTTGTGAGGATCTTTTTCAGTGATTTTGGTTGTTTGTAGCTTTTAATGATTTTGTGTGTGTAAAATTTCCTTTAATTTGGGGTCCTTATGTAGCATTGGTATGTTTTGGGTGATGATGGTGAAGGCTTCTTTGTTTCTGGGGTTGCCTGTGGATATGTATGGCAGTATTTTCGGGGAAGGTGTGTTGCTGTATTTAACTTTTCTTAAGTTTTCTATGTCGATTTGTGATGCACGTCTGATTCCATCCTCTATGAGTTGAACTGGGTAGTGTCTGTCAATTAGTGTGTTTTTGAGTTCTTGTAGTCTATAGTCACTAGTATTTTGTTCTAACACTATTGTGCATATCCTTCTTGCAAGGTTGAAGGAGATGTTTGTTTTGGTGTGTCTTGGGTGGCATGAATCAAATAGTAGATATTATTTGGCGTCTGTGGTTTTGTAAAATATGTCCGTTTCTATTTTAGGTTTACATTTTTAATTAGTATATCCAAGAATGAGAGCTCCTTTTGGTTGTATTCCATTGTGAACTGTATGTTTGGGTTGACACTGTTCAATAGACTTTTGAATTTCAAGAGTTCATCTGTGTTTTCATTCCAGAGTATGAAACAGTCGTCCAGGAACCTTCCCCAATTTTCTTTTATGTATTGGGAAAGGGTGTTTCCAAAGGTAGATAAAGATTCCTGGTATATTATTATTTCCAAGTAACCCATTGTTAGGTTCGCAATGACTGGAGCTGCCCTAGTGCTCATAGCAATTCCGGATTTTTGTCGGTAGAAAGTATTGTCAAACATGAAGTAGTTGTTTTCCTGTCTTGGTTTGTGTTTGCCCCCTTGGAATCCTCTGTTTAGTGG
>NW_026366847.1:0-218 GCF_001194135.2 Octopus bimaculoides | reverse complement strand
GATGATGATGATGATGATGATTGTGAGGTGGTGGTGGTGGTGGTGATTTTAATCATGATGATTTTTAAATGTTAATCTTCATCATCCTCATCATCATCATTACTTGCATCATAGCTAACCTGGTATCTTACATAAAGTTGCTGTAATCAGCATTATCATCACCACCAACATCATCATCACCACTACCACCACCACGACCACCATCATCATCATCATCA
>NW_026366846.1:1313-1949 GCF_001194135.2 Octopus bimaculoides | reverse complement strand
ATATACATATATATATATATATGATTATACATGAATATGCATCTTCTAAATATTTTGAATTTTTGCTTCTCACTATATATATAACCTCATATATATTTACACACACACACATATATACATAGATTCTATCTATCTATCTATATATATCTCTTACTATCATATATATATATACACATAAACTAACATACATCTATACACACATAGACATGTATATATTTGTTCATATATACATATATATAAAGGTAAGCAGATTTAGCGGTTGTAGTAACCGACCAAGGGATAAAAATACCCGCATTTACTATCGGTATCAGTTATCTGTGCTATCCGTTGGCTTGGGTATCCAGGTACACTATGCTCACAGGGGACAAGTAACAACAGAATAAACAAAAGTTTAAGAATAAAATTTAAATATTCAGAAAATGGAGAAAAAGTTTGATCAACAAACAAACAAATTGAATCCCATCGGTTGATTATTTCTTAATACAAAACATGGCATGACATTTCTATGTCACAGAAATGCTATGTTTCGTATTAAAAAAATATCTACCGATGTGGTCCAATTTGTTGATCAAAAGTTTTCTCCATTTTCTGATTATTTAAATTATATATATATATATATATATATATATATATATA
>NW_026366846.1:0-280 GCF_001194135.2 Octopus bimaculoides | reverse complement strand
ATATATATATATATATATATATATAAAATACATACATACATAAATATACATATATTATAATGCATTTCGTATATTTGAATATGTTAATATGCTTTTGTATTTATATATACATATATGTGTGTGTGTGAAATATGAATTTTTATATTTACATAAAGTTTCTTTCAAATCTCTCATCAGATTTATCCTTTCTCTGTCTCTCTCTTTGTTTCTATCTTTCTATGTATTTATCTACATACCTACACATACATAAATACACACACAATATATATATATATATATA
>NW_026366845.1:1987-2894 GCF_001194135.2 Octopus bimaculoides | reverse complement strand
GGCGGTGCTCCAGCATGACCGCAGTCAAATGACTGAAACAAGTAAAATATGCTCTGTGTGAGTATGTTTATGTTCCTGTGCGCGTGTGTAGATAAATAGAGAGATAGATAGACAGACAGACAAACAGACTGTTATAGATTGAGAAACGAAAAAATTCCGAAGACAGATATGAGGACCGACATCACGCATACACACACGCACGCACACACGCACACACGCGCGCGCGCAAATATAAAGTGAGAGAGGAGGGAGAGAACTGTTCCGTACCTATGAAGGGATCTTTTAAATCTCATCAAGGCCCTGCCCACAAGGATCCAATTGAAGAACCTGAAGGGCAGGACTAGATTAGAGGTGGGAGGAGGGACAAAATGTTGACAAATAAAATAGATGAGGTGACAGATATAAGGGACACACCGACTTTTGTTTTATTTCATTTGTTTGTTGTTGTTGTTGTCATTGTCTTTCCTACTAAGGTGGTGGTGTTGTAAGTGTAGGAGGAAGGATTTATTTATTTATTATTACTTTTGTCTTGCCTTAAGGGGTTGGCGCTCTTCAATATTATAAGGTCACACGGTGTCAGGTTGGGGGTTACGGAGTGGGGGATAAGGGTGGCTAATTAACAACAACCACCCCCCTCTATACATACCGTCCTCCCTCCTGCTCTCTCTTCCACTTTCTCTGAAAGGTGCACACACACACACACACACCGCACGCCCATAAATGCACATACGCAAAGAAACATACACAGATGCATAGAAACTCACAGAAAAATATGCACACAAACTAATGCAGATAAACATGCATAGATACATGCATACATACACACACATGCGTGCATACACAAATATATACACAAACATAAATACATGCACACACTCACAGTCATATATAAGTATATATGCATAAG
>NW_026366845.1:0-1000 GCF_001194135.2 Octopus bimaculoides | reverse complement strand
TGGTGGTGGTGGTGGTGGTGGTGGTGGTGGTTGCAATGATATTGGAGGTAATGGTGTGAATAACGGTGGTGATGGTAGTGATATTGGAGGTGGTAGTGTTGATAGTGGCGGTGGTGGTTGTAGTGGTGGTAGTGGTGGTTTTGGTGGTGTCGGTGGTGGTTATGATAGTGATACTGCAGTTGCAATGGTTGTGATGGTGTTCGTTCGTAATTGTGGCGGCGATGGTGGTTGTGGTGGTAGTAGTTAGGAATGAGAAAAGTGGTGGTAAGGATAACGCGGGTGGTATACTGATAGTGTGAGCGGTTGTAGCTCAGAGCTAACAATAATAGTAGTATAGGCGGTGGAGGTGATACAATACTGGTGTGTTTGTAGTTCTTGGTTGTAGTACAGGTAATTACTGTGGTGTTGATGTTGGTATAGATCAAGGGTCCTCAACCGTTTTTTCTCTATGGATCCCTTTAATTTCTATTTTATTCTGGTGGACCCCCATAGCCATTCGTTGTTTAAAAACTAGTTTTATAGAAACTTCTTTCAAAATACTTATTTTGCTTCTCACGCATTAACTTGTGTAGGTTGAACCATGCAAAATGTTAGAGAAAGAAACCTATTTGTTTCTTGTAATACATAGATTTAAAGCAGAAATTTTTCAGGAGCCCTTAAAATACTATTGTGGATCTCCCATTTACTATTTTGTTATGTGGACCACCAAAAATCTTATATGGACCCCCAGGGGCCATATGAACCCTGATTGAGAACCACTGGTATAGAAGATAGTTGTGCTGTTGGTGGTAGACGTAATAATGGGTTTAAAATTATTTACTGATGAAGTCCTTAGCTTTTGTTATAACATGTCTCTTTGACATCATTCTGATATAAAACCAAATACGAGGTGGTATCAAAAAGGATGCATCATCTCCTTCGAAATAGTTACTCTGTGCAGCAATACACCAGTTGCAGTGTTCTTGCCGCTTTTGGAATCCAGCTGGATATATATATATAT
>NW_026366844.1:3104-4925 GCF_001194135.2 Octopus bimaculoides | reverse complement strand
ATATATATGTATATATATATATATATATATATGTATATATATATACATAATATATATGCATGCATATATACTTAAGTACACCCGCACATATATAGATATACATATGAATATATGTGTCTGTGTGTGTGTGCGTATATTCGTATATATATCTATGTATATATATATATATATATATATATGCATTACTCATTACGCCATCATACTATCATATGCAAACCTAATGTCTCAAATATTCACACATATAGACAACTCATACAAATACACACTTGTACACACACACACACATACACACACACGCATGACCATATGTATACCCACATTCACATCTCATCATCCATCCATATATCCATCATCCATCGATATTACCAGTGTATATATTCCAAACCGAGAATCGATCAGCAGCAGAGCCTCCACCTCCGTCATCCGCCCGTCCATATTAGCTCGTTCCTCCGTTTAAACTGCTAACATCGACTGCTAGAAATGCGATCAGCAGTAAGACACATCCTAAATCTAGTCATGACGTCACAGTATTTATAGAGCGACAAACCACTGGTGCTGCTCAAACTGTCTTCGTGCTTCGTTAGAGGTGTAGAGGGGGAAATAGGCTAGTGACAGCAGAGTGTAAAAGTATGTGACATAGTTGCCTTCTCTCTCTTTCTCTCCATCTTTCTCTCTCTCTCTCTCTCTTTCTCTCTTTCTCTCTCTCTCTTTTTCTCTCTCTTTCTCTCTCTCTCTCTCTCTCTCTCTCTCTCTCTCTCTCTCTCTCTCTCTCTCTCTCTCTCTCTCTCTCTCTCTCTCTCTCTCTCTCTCTCTCTCTTCCTCTGCCTTTTTCGCTCTGTGACTTCCTTCTCTCACATTTTTTTTGTATTACCGCCGATGTATAAGTTCTTATATGTGTATATATATATATATATATATGTGTGTGTGTGTGTGTGTGTGTGTGTGTGTGTATGTGTTTCTGTATGCATGATTGTAATACGCCTGCACATATATATACATCTGTCTCTCTCTCTCACACATACACGCACACAGCACACACACACACACACACACACGTATATACATATATACCTGCACACATACATACATATCTATCTACTTAACTATATGTGTATATATATATTTATTGATCTCGATATAAATATATATATATATATATATAAATATATATTTATGTATATTATATAAATAATATATAAATATATATGCATACATACACACATATATATGTACATACATATATTTATATATACATGCATATATGGGCACAGGACACCACGGAACGTAATAGTATTTATATTATTATATGATTGAATGCCACGCATCCATTTCTAAGTAAGTTTTATCTATCTATCTATCTATCTATAGATAGATAGATATCAGATTCGTACGACTAAAATTCTTCAAGGCAGTGCCCCAGTATGGCCAAGATATATATATATATATATACATACATACATGTGTGTGTGTGTGTAACTGTATGATTTGATTTTTCTATGTGAATGTATTTGTAACTTTTTGTATGTACGTTGTGTTTCGGCTTCGTGTGTGTATATTTCTTTGTCTGTGATGCATACGTATGTCTATGCATAAGCTGTGTGTGTGTGTGTGTGTGTGTGTGTGTGCGTCTATTTTTGTGTGTGTTGGTTGCTGTGTATGTGTTTGTGTATTATGTGTGTGTGTGCGTGTGCTTGTGCGCTGCGTTTGTTTGTGTAGTGCGTGTGTACTCGCGTGTAAATATATATATGTTAGATGTGTTTGTGTGTTTGCCGGCGCGTGTGTGTATATGTGACTCTATGTATTGATTACGTGTATTTGCGT
>NW_026366844.1:1528-2770 GCF_001194135.2 Octopus bimaculoides | reverse complement strand
AGACGCGCACATGTCACAGTACTTCTCTTTTGAGTTATATATGCTAAAAGGACATATGGCTGTGGAATACTCAGCCATTTCTTTACAATACTCAACTCAGCTCAACTCAACACTCAACTACATTCAACATTGAGCTCAACACAGGGTTTTTTTTAAAGCTGTTGGAATGATTGGCTAACTAGCGCCAAAATTGACCAACGACAAATAAATACCACCACCACCACCACCACCACCACCACCACAACCACCACTGCAACTATCACCATCGTCATCATCATCATCATCATCACCATCTTCACTGTCCTTCGGCAATCACCTAAGCCATCCTTGTTGTCATCACTCTCATCATCATCGTCGGTTTCGTCATCATCAGCATCTTTATCACCAGCATCTTCGTCATATTCGTCATCTTTCTCGTCATCATCAAAATCACCATCGTCATCACTATCGTCGTCGTCGTCATTTTCATCACCCCCAGCCACCACCACCGACGACGACGATAACAACAACAACAATGTTTTTTGATGTTGTGTTTCATACATGCGTGTAAGTAGTGTTTTGCTGTCTGCATATGAATACACGTGAGTGTGTGTTTCTCTGTGTGTGTGTGTGTGTGTGTGTGTGTGGTTCTATGAGTGTGTGTAAGTGCATGTGAGTTAGTTTGTTGGTTGATGTGTGTGTATATGCGTGTGGTGTGTGTCCCGGATAGCGTGTGCGTTACCACCCTGTATACTTATGTGTTCTGTACGTGTTATATTTCGCGCACGAGCACACACACACACACAAAGAGGGGGTGCTGAAAAGTTCCCGGTTTCAAAGGGTATCTACCACGAAAGGCCCGGATGGAGTCCCAAGCATTCTGAGTCCTTTTACAAGGCTTAGAAAAACTGAAGGACCGCTGCAATAAGTGTGTGAATCTGAGAGGGGAATGTTCTTTTATTCTTTCATTAGTTTCGGTCATTTGACTGTGGCCATGCTGGAGCACCGCCTTTAGTCGAGCAAATCGACCCCAGGACTTATTCTTTGTAAGCCTAGTGGTTAATTCTATCGGTCTCTCTTGCCGAACCGCTAAGTGTCGGGGACGTAAACACACCAGCATCGGTTGTCAAGCGATGCTGGAGGGACAAAGACAGACACACAAACATATACACACACACAAAGAGGGGGTGCTGAAAAGTTCCCGGTTTCAAAGGGTATCTACCACGAAAGGCCCGGATGGAGTCCCAAGCATTCTGAGTCCTT
>NW_026366844.1:0-1113 GCF_001194135.2 Octopus bimaculoides | reverse complement strand
AGATTTGTTGTTTACGCAACGGCTATTGTTTTTGCTGCTGTTGCTGGAGTTGTTGCTATTTATTGTTTTTATTGCTGCTGCTGCTGCTATCGTGTCGCCGCAATTGTGGCTGTTAGAGCTGTCCTCATTTTGTTTGGATTTTTAGTTTCGTTGTTGTTACTATTATTTAACCCCGAGGCGGTCCAACCAAGTAGACCTATCATCGATGGTATTCCAACAGTGATCAGTTTCTCTTTTACACTATGGGGATGACTCAGAATTGTGCCATCCAACTTCTTGTGTTTTTTTTTTTTTCATAATAGAGTTTTTAAGATTTGGCTGCTATTTCGACCATGTCTGAGCGTGCTCATAGAGGCAAACACATTTCTTCTATATAAGGCTGTATTTTTTGTGTATAAAATGTGTCATTATATACGCACAAACATCTATATGTAATATATACATACATATGTTCGTGACTGACAGGTGAGAAGTTCCCTTTTCAACCACACGATACAGGGTTCAAGCCCACTGCGTGACACCTTAGGCTGGTTTCTTCAACTATATCTTTTGGCGTTTAAGTAGATTTCGTAGACGGAAACTGAAAGAGGCACGTTGTGTATACATACACACACAGACTCACACACACACACACACACACACATATATATATATATATATATAAATTTAATTCTAATATAGGATATATTTTTTTCCCAAAATTTCATTCAAAGTGGCCAGCATATTAAAAGCAACTTTACAGATGAAATTTATAATTATATATATATACATACACATGAACCCACGTGTGTGTGTGTGTGTGAGTGTGCGTGAGTTTGTGTCTCAATTTGTCACCCGCCACTGCTTGAGAACTGGTATTGGAGTGTTTTATAGGTCCTCGTAACTCGGCGGTTTGACCGAAGACACAACAAAATGCATACATCATACATACAAACACAAGCACGTTCACACAGACACAAACACATGCAAATATATATACATAAATATATGTGCGTACGTGTCAGTTTATAAATATATATGTAGGTCTTCATGGAGGTATATATTTATTTATTTATGTATAGAATCATATATATATATAGATATATATATATATATATATATATATATATATAT
>NW_026366843.1:0-592 GCF_001194135.2 Octopus bimaculoides | reverse complement strand
TATGTTTATGTATGTATGTATGTATGTATGTATATATGTATGTAAGCTATGCATTAATAACTGTTGACAATTTCTCTGAACACGCAACGATTTTTGTCTTTTCTGGAAGCTATGAATAGCTATTAACGCGTCGATATTTTTTCATATGCGCGCTTATGTATACATAATCGCTCACACATTTTATACACACCCAGTTGACCGAAATCAATAGAGCCCGAACTTCCAGACCGAATTTGTTCACGTTCATCTTACAATTTCGTAAATGCGCAATGTTCTTAACAGTAGCAATGTCTAACTTCTGTGGGGCCCTATATCTCGGTGTCACGGTATCAACCCGACTATCGTATGTTATACATCGCTTGTCACAATGCGCTTCGCCGGTATTTAGCTTCCAAGTGACGCCACTCCGGTCACTTGGCGTGATCAGGAGGCTGTTCCGTCAAAACGTCACCCGTTTACAGCTGATTGGACTGCAACGACGTAAATTGAAATGTTTTGCTCAAGAACTCGTCACGCCAACCCGTCCGGGAATCGAACCCATGATCTCGCGATCGCAAGTGCAATACCCTATTCACTAGGAAAAGTCCCTATA
>NW_026366842.1:4166-4382 GCF_001194135.2 Octopus bimaculoides | reverse complement strand
TGTGTGTGTGTGTGTGCGTGTGTGTGTGTCTCCAACATCGCTTGACAACCCGTAACTTAGAAGTAAGAATAAGTACTAGGCTTACAAAAATAAGTCCTGAGGTCGATTTTCTCGACTAAATGTGGTGCCCCAGCATGGCCACAGTCAAATGACTGAAACAAGTAAAAGTGTATAGACGTTTTTTCTACAGAGCAATTTAATCCACTGCATCAACTT
>NW_026366842.1:0-796 GCF_001194135.2 Octopus bimaculoides | reverse complement strand
AAGCGGGACATAAATGGCTACGCAACCAGTCAAAATACTTCTATGCAATAAACAAGCATGTGGGCCGCTGAAACTAACGGAAACTAACGGGAAGTAACGGAAACTAACAGAAACTAACGCCAAGTAACGGAAACTAACGGAAACTAACGGCAACTAACGGAAAATAACGGCAAGTAACGGACAGTAAAGAATACAAACAGAAACTAGCGGAAACTAACTGGAACTAACGGAAAATAAGGGAAACTAACGGAAACTAACGGAAACGAATGGAAACTAACGGAAACTAACGGCAAGTAACGGAAACTAACGGAGGGTAACGGAAACTAACGGAACCTAACAGAAAGTAACGGAGTAACGTAAAGTAACGTAAACTAACGGAAAGTAACGGGAACTAACGGAAAATAACGGAAACTAACGGAAACTGATGGAACCTAACGGAAAGTAACGGAAACTAACGGAAACTAACGGAAACTAACGGAAACTAACGCAAACGAATGGAAACTGCCATAAACTAACGGGAAGTAACGAAAACTAACAGAAACTAGCGGAAACTAACGGGAACTAACGGAAACTAACGGAAACTAACGGAAACTAGCGGGACGTAACGGAAAGTAACGAAAACTAACAGAAACTAACGGAAACTAACGGGAACTGACGGAAAATAAAGGAAACTAACGGAGACTAACGGGAAGTAATGGAAACTCACGGAAAATAACGAAAATAGCGGAAATTACCGGAAACCAACGGAAACTAAGTGTGCCATAGGTCTCCCCAGATGTGCCACCCAGGATGTACC
>NW_026366841.1:0-209 GCF_001194135.2 Octopus bimaculoides | reverse complement strand
TAAGTCGGGGACCAAAAATTGAACACAGGCCATAAAGTCGGGGTCCCCGACTTTATGGCCAGTGTGCGATTTTTGGTCCCCGACTCTATGGCCAGTGTGTGATTTTTGGTCCCCGACTCTATGGCCAGTGTGCGATATTTGGTCCCCGACTTTATGGCCAGTGTACAATTTTTGGTCCCCCGTCTTTATGGCTAGTGTGCAATTATTCG
>NW_026366840.1:0-286 GCF_001194135.2 Octopus bimaculoides | reverse complement strand
TACATACATACATACATACATACATAGAGGTGTAGATATGTATAGATAGATAATACATTGTATGTGTGTGTGCGCGTCACACAGATGTTAGAGTTCTTAAATGTAAGGAGGAGATAGTACAAGAGACACAGCATATTGTTTATTCAAGTTCAAGTAAAATCCTGATCCTCAGTTTAATTAAATAAATATGTAAATAAATAGAAATTTTAAGTGCGTTTTTGTCATATACATACATACATACATACATGCACACATGCACGCATACATACATACATACATACATACA
>NW_026366839.1:0-364 GCF_001194135.2 Octopus bimaculoides | reverse complement strand
CTTTCCAAGTCTTTCTCTTTTATAAGTCCCTTCCACATGGATCGTTTGGTCCTTCTTTAAGCACCTGTTTTCCCTTTCTCCACTACCCATCACATATCCATACCAGCACATCATTCCTCCTTACACAAGACACCCCTAATTCCTCTTATACCCAGTTTTTCTCTCAGCTCATTATTAATGCTCCATTGTTCTTGTACACTAACATTACTCATCCAGGGTAGCATGCTTACCCTTTTTCTTTTTCACCTTTGCACATTATCCATATACAGCAACCATGTTTCACTACTAAGTAGTATTATATTAATACTAAAGCACTGTACAATCTGACCATCGCTCAAGGAGAGAATACCTATGTTGCCAAAAG
>NW_026366838.1:0-15131 GCF_001194135.2 Octopus bimaculoides | reverse complement strand
TCACGTACACACACACACAAACATCTTGTGTTTTATAGATATTGATGAAATTTTGAACATAGTCCACGGACCCCCAGTACTACCTCTGCAGACCACCAGAAGTCTATGGACCACAGGTTGGGAACCACTGGGCCATAGGAACTATAGCAACTAGCTGTACATCCTCACCAAGCTACAACTAGAATGAATCCTTCTTATCTAGTATTGTAATTCCTTGGCTATATGTTGGGATAATTAGAGAATGGTAATTTTATGTAACTTAACTCTTTAGCATTCTGATTATTCTGTAAAATGCAGTGCTTATTTATTCATATTGTTTTGAATTAATCCTGCATCATCTTGCAGCTTTGAGATTTTGATAATGTGATTGTTTATTTTTAAAACAACCCTATAGGACAGGTGTGAGAGGCTGGATCTGACTGGCTTGAATATTAAACAGGTAAACTATTTGGGTTGGACATGACAAGTCTAAATCTTTTATTTGTTTCAGCCATTGGACTATAACCGTGCTAGCATTCTGCCTTGAAGAGTTTTAGTTGAATGACTAATTTTTCATGCCTGGTACTTATTCTATCAGTCTCTTTTGCAGAACTACTAAGTTACAGAGACATAAACTAACCAATGCCAGTTGTCAAATGGTGGAGGACACCACACACAACAGGCTTCTTTCAGAATCCATCTACTAAATCCAGATCCACTCACAAGGTTTTGGTCAGCCCAGTGCTATGGTAAAAGACACTTGCCCAAGGTGCCATGCAGTGATACTAAAGAGTTATGGATGATAATATTTCATACTATTATCATTGCCTGTGATATTGCAATCATTTTTCATCTTTTAGTCAGATGCAGTGTGGGAACTGGCATGTCAAAGAATAGTCCCATCATTTCTGCTACATATCACATAAGGCAAATGAAAGAGTTTGAGGTAGGATTTGACCTCTGACCTCATAAAACCTTTACCAGCAACAGCTATCCAAATAGACCCATGGGTTGGAGGGTTGTCGCCTGAGAAGAGCAAAGGCATCATCTGCCAATAGGGAATCACCAAATGGTGGATGCAATGACACGTCATTACAGTGCACACCCCCATACTACTATTATTGGTTAGATGAGAAGGCAGTGCCTGTGGGTTTTTACAAGGCCTCCAAGACTAGTGGGATCTATTAACCCTTTTGATATCAACCCACCCAAGACTACCTTGCTTCTATGATACAAACTTCCTGTTTTAAGGTTATCTAAATAAGAAGTTCCCATTAAGCTTCTATATTAATTTATATCCCAAATACCAATTTAGTAATGACCAAGATATTTTAGTAAACTATTTATTATTCTCAAAATTAATTGAAATAAAGTGGGTATATTTCAACAGAAATATGGTAGCAAAATGGTTAAGTCTACCACAAAGGCATTTGAACCCAAAGCAAAAAGCCTGAAACAAAACAAGCTAATATTCTTAGTTTTGTCAATCCACTGCTCTGGATTGGAAATTACTATTTTATCAACCCCAAAAGGATGAAAGTTAGAGTTGACCTCAGTGAAATTTGAACTCAGCGCATCAAATGTTAGAACAAATACTGCAATGCATTTTATCCAATGAGCTAATGATTCCTCCCATTTGCTGCTATAGTTCTATTACATGGAAAAATGTGAGCAAGAGAAATAATATTCTTAAGATTATAAACCTGGAAAAGTACAGGACAAGTTATTACACATGGAAAAGTTCAGGACAAGTCATTACATCTGGTAAAGTACAGAACATATGTACGGGCATATGGCGTAGTGGTTAAGAGTGCAGGCTACTAACACCAAGATTCCGAGTTCGATTCCAGGCAGTGACCTGAATACTGCTACTACTACTACTAATAATAATAATAATAGCATCAAAAAATACCTTAGGAATGAGAACCCAGGTTCGAAATTTCCCCAAGACACCTGATGAAGGCTGGAGGGTATATCAGCCAAAACATGTTAACAACAAACAAAATGAGGACAAATATCCGTCAAATGTAAATAATATAAAGAACATTTCGACTTAAAATATTGCAGTTAAGGATAAGATTTCAAATAAAATATTTAGATTTAGAAAATATCAGGTTTTATTAAAACTAAAAATTTTATTAAAAGTTTTCACTTCTATTTGTCATTAGTTGTTACTTCTATTAAGAATTAAAAATAACTCAAAATATTTTTTGTACTTTAAAAAAATTCATTTTTCTAATTATCTCCTAATGGGCATAGTGTTTTTATATATTTGTATATATATATATATATATATATATATATATATATGCGTGTGTGTGTGTTTGTTCAAAATCATGGAGGAGAAAGAGTAGGAGAAACTGAAGGGAGAGAGAAAATAGTAATTCAGTGAAGGAGAAGTAGTGAGAGTAATAGCCCTGACTGAGAGAGAGTGAGAGAAAGTAATAGCAATGAGAGAAAGGAAATGGAAAAGAGCATGTTGTGTATCTTCTGTTTTTCTTCATCACAACATATGAATGAGAAAGGAAGGGGTGATAGATGAATAACAAAGGAAGGGGTGGAAAAAAAAAATCAGTGTTTCAATGCTGTGTGAGTATATGTGTGTGTATGTAAAAGGGAGGTATGTGAATGTTTGTGTGTGTGCAATGGAAATGGGATGGTGAATGTTCAATGCTGAAAAGAAAAATCAAACAGCATTTCAACACTGTTTGAGTATATGTATGTGTGTGCATGTACAAGGGAAGTGTGTGAATGTTTGTATCTGTGATTATTAGGTACCTTATTTATATATGAAATACTACAATTAGCCATCATTTTTGATGGCACGGGGTCAGCGAGTTAATTAATAATTAGAAATTTGAAAATAGGTTATAAAAATAATAGTAGTACATAATTAGTACAATAAATAGAATAATACAAAAATTAGTTATATGTTACAGTAAAATCTACCTATAACAACAAATTCACAGTAAAATTTGCTTTAGTTATAGCTTAAGTTATTGCTAAGTCTTCACATTTTTAGTCTTGACCCAATGCCTATTTTTTTTACATAATGAATTTGCCTACCATATATACTATTCTACTTTAGCTATAGTGGTACTTCTGGCTATCATTTTTCAAGTATTCTAGTGTCAATATTTTAACAAAAAGATGGTACTTTTTTAAAATTATAATGTTACTTTGTAAATTAAAACCAAATGATTTTTAATATTCAAATTTTGTCCTTAGTTGCAACATTTTAAGTAAAAATGTTCTTGTTCTGTACTTTACCAGATGTCATAACTTGTCCTGAACTTTTCCAAGTGTAATAACTTGTCCTGTACTTTTCCAGGCTATGCTATTATGCTAATTAATAATGTGTCAATTAATAATTTAAGATTTTACCTTATTGAAAATTGAATAATAAATTTCTAAATAATATTTTAATTTTTAATACAGATGACGTAAATAAACTCAATTGCAAATTAGCGGTGTCATTGATAATTTTTTTCCTTACCTCAATGATGCCATCACATATATTAAAAGTCTCCTTATAGAACTATATTCATAAAAAGTATAGAATTATATTATCACCCTCAAATTTGAGAAACAAACACTCATAACTTTTTTCTTTTAAAACTTCATTGCATGAGATTGGTACTATGAAATTCCTTAAAATAAAAAAAAAGTTAACTATACTTAAATCCAATTTTTTGCCTTACATGTATTTTTTTCATATTTTACCTCACAAATTTTTGTTGCATGGGACCAAAACTATGAAATTCTTCATGCTTTTTTCTATCATTGAAGCTAAGATAAATATATTTTGCTTTTGAAATAAAAAAAAGTTATTTGGATCTAAACTTACTCTCGTACAACATTGCCACAAATTTTGATGTAAACTTTTTTTCTACTGGACCAAATCTCAATTTTTTTAATGCTAAAATGTAGTTAGGGACCAATCCTCTTCAAAAATGTTAACAGTTTTCAATTTGATTAAGAACTGAATTACCGACAAAGTCTGAAAGGTACTGCGTGTGAGTAAATTGCAGCCTGAAGAATATTATTCAACTACTACCATAGTTGAATGATAGTGCAATATTTGTTCAAAATAATAATTGACTTGATGTTTAAGAACAGCAACAAATATACAAAAATATGGTGCTAGGCAACCAACATCCAACCATGGCTGTCGTGATAAACCACCAAAGATTGAAAATATAAACTGTCCACCAACATGCAGAATTCTATCCAATTAATGAAGCAGTAAGGAAACTATCACAAAAACCAAACTATTGAAATGCTCTAACTTAACCTTTTAACATCCAAACTATTCTGTCAAATGTAATGCTTATTGATTCCCATTCTTTTGAATTAATCATGTATTATCTTGTAGCTTCAAGATTTCAATAAGATTATGTATTTCTACAATGACATTATAGGTGTGATAATCCAGATCGCAGGTTTGAACATAAAACAGGTTGAATGTTTTAGAGTTGCTTTTAAATGCTAATGAGTTAAGTCTAAGATGTTGAAGCCATTGTCTTTCACTTTGAGTAATGTACAGAAACTATTTTGTCATAAATAGCATTTTCAGAGGTTATTCGATTTTAAAAAATGACATATTCCTACAAATGTAGTTTTAAAGTTTATAATATAAAATTTAAAAGATTTTTATTTACATATAAATATGTATAATTAGTCACAAATTTCAATGGTAAGATTTAACATAAATTTCACATCTGCTTTCTATCATATATTTAATGAGATTGTGTTTGTCTAACAAAATTTAAACAATGAATAGCTCTTTCTCTCTTCTTCTAAGTGTAAAAGGTGATTCCAAAACAACTTAGAAAGCAATTACCACATAATTCCCATAATAATTTTGTCCTCTGGTTCCTTACCAATACAGATTTAGTTCCTACTGAATGATTGTATACATATATCACACTGATCTAGCATTCTTTGTTTAGTGTATATTTGGTCATTAACTATAAGTTTATTATTCACAAATAAAGAAATTTCCTAAACATTTCAGTGAAAGGCTTTCTCTCAAAAGAGGACACATTTGAGGACTACAAAATGAGAGTTTAAAAATAGTCTCTATATAGTTGTTGATGGACTTGACTATAAGTCTAAATCTATAGAAGGATTTCTCACATTTCAGATTTGAAAGTCTTCTGGGGCAGTTAATGAGAAATGATTCCCTACATATATCACCAAAATAAATGTTCTCTATACAGTTGTTGATGGATTGACTTTAATTTTAAATCTGCAGGATTTCTCACATTTCTGATTTAAAAGTCTTCTCTCCAATGTGGGTTTGTCTGTGTGCTTTTAAGAGGTAGTTAGTGATAATTGATTCGCCACAAATTTCACCAAAATAAATGTTCTGTATACAGTTGTTGATGGACTGACTATAAGTTTAAATCTGCAGAGAGATTTCTCAGCTTTCAAATTTAAGTCTTCTCACAAATGTGTGTCTCTCTGTGGGTTTTCAAGAGGCGGTTAGTGATAAACGATTTCTCACATATCTCACAGTGATAGGGTTTCTCTCCAGTGTGACTACGTACATGGATAACAAGATTCGAATTATTAACAAAAGATTTTCCGCATATTTCACAGTGGAAAGACTTTCCTCCAATGTGACTACGTTTATGAACTACATAATTAGAATTATCAGAGAACGATTTTCCACATATTCTACAGAGATAAGGTTTTTCCCCTGTATGTATCCTTCTGTGTGTTGTTAGTTTACTATTATGGATAAAAGACTTCCCACAAACGTCACAACAGTAAGGTTTTTCTCCACTATGTACGCGTTCGTGACTTTTTAGATCACTTTTACCGACAAAAGACTTCCCACAGATATCACAGCAATAAGGTTTTTCTCCAGTGTGTCTACGTTTGTGAATGGTAAGTTTAGAATTTTCGATGAAAGATTTCCCGCATATTTCACAGTGAAACTGGTTTTCTCCTGTGTGTATTCTTTCGTGTCTGTTTAAATCGCTTTTATTGACAAAAGATTTCCCACAAATTTTACAGCAATGACGTTTTTCTCCAGTATGTATTCTTTTGTGTGTTATTAAATTACTACTGGACACAAAGTATTTCCCACACATTTCACACTGGAACGGTTGTTCTCCAGTGTGACTACGTTTGTGTATTGTAAGCTTAGAATTTTCAATGAAACATTTTCCACACGTTTCGCAGTGATACGGTTTTTCTCCACTGTGTATTCTTTTATGTCGCACCAAACAACCATTAGTGACGAAAGACTTACCACATACCTCACAATGATAAGG
The DNA here is from genome assembly GCF_001194135.2 of Octopus bimaculoides. Lineage (NCBI taxonomy): Eukaryota > Metazoa > Mollusca > Cephalopoda > Octopoda > Octopodidae > Octopus > Octopus bimaculoides. Next base: position 8,868 of record NW_026366838.1, on the reverse strand, counting down.
CTTTTCTCCAGTATGGCTACGTTTATGAACTATAAGGCTAGTGGTAAAAGAAAATGATTTGCCACAGATATCACAATGATAAGGTTTTTCTCCTGTGTGACTACGTAAATGAATAACAAGATTCGAATTAGTAATAAAAGATTTCTCACATATTTTACACTGGTATGATTTGTCTTCGGTGTTCGCTTTTTTGTGTATTATAATGTTAGAAACAAAATATTTTCCACATATTTCGCAATACAAGCGTTTTTCTCTATTATCTGTATGTTCGTCCGTGAAAACTTCATATCCTGTAGAAATGGTCTTCTTACAAAGCTCACAGCAATATTCCGGTATATTCCTCTCCGTTGATGCTTGTTTAGTAAATGTTTCAGTACATAAAGGCGTTTCACTACTGTTAGTCTCCGTATAATTTTTTCTGGTATGATTTTTCTTCGGTGTTCGCTTTTCCGTAACTGAGTCTGTATTAGTAAAAACTGAAGTGTTGGAAGCGTCCAAGAGATTAATGTTCTCCATATTAATTTTCGAGGAACTCTTTAAAGTTTAGAATTAGCTGTCAGTATAATCTATTATCATATAATTTCTTACCTTTATAACATGGATCTCTTATTATTTACATAACATATTTAAGTAAGGTAAAGTCACGACAATCAAATTCCGACGGTGTTGTTGATAAATGTTCCCTTGACTAAATTACCGGTGACATAGGCTAGAAGTCTCCAACATAATTTAGTACGTTCAGAACAACTAACTTGTTTCCGAACTAGTGTTGGCACAAAGCCTTAAGTTTTAGGGGAGGGGGCTAATCCATTATATCAACACCAGTGCTCCACTGGTACTTATTTTATCACATAGCAAATAACTTACACGTATGAAGGAAAGACCTTTTACATGGTCGCTCGAACTGATTGAAATAGCTAAATAGCCTCAAGTCATACCGTGAAGGGCACGGCACATTCGACGATGTAATCCAAGATGAATATTTATAAATATATCACAGCATGACCAGTTGTTATGTGCTCGGAATAAGTAATACTGTTTTTCATTGAAATACAAGTATATTCGGTAAATTTTCAGATTAACAACCGCACGCTAAAACCCTAACCCTAAAACTCTAACCCTAACCTTAACCCTACAACCCTAATCCTAAGACCCTAACCCTAACACCCGAGTGAAAATCGTGCGGGTGTTAATCTGAAAATTTACCGTATATTCTTATCAAAGAAAAGTAAACGAAGGTGAAACAATATTGAAATAAAAGAAACATGTAATAGGTCAAAATGCATAGTTTTTTTGGGTTTTTTTCCCTTGTTTATATTTCTATATAAATTGTTATATGCAACAACCACAGACAGGAAATTTTGACAATAAATGTCTGTGTATACAATAATTTTAGTGCATTTTACATTTTCATAATTTGGCTACCTGTGGGATCCTCTTGGTATCTATCTTCTATATTATAATGGAGAAAGCTGCTTATTAATTAGGTATGTAACAGTTACTAAAAAAAAAGCAATTACTTAAGCCTTGACCATCTGGAAATTTTTTATAAATTCATGTTCTCAGAAATTTCTTTCTTTATTGCCCACAAGGAGCCAACGAAGAAGGGACAATACAGGACATGTGGGGACATAGCATAACTTTTTCTTTTTTTTTTTTTCTTTTAAAATGTTCATTGTTCATTCAGTTTTCTGTTTTTCCTAAAAGTTAATTCTCAATAATTTTTTCTACTTACCAGTTCATTTCTTTCTTTATCTTGTCATATTCTACCACTGGGGTGCGAGGTTCATTTCTCACCTCCGGCCTCAGTGGATTCACATCTGATGGAAATGTTTCTTGTGTTTTATGTCTTTCTTCATTTATCAAAATACACCTCATGTCTTTACCTTAACTTTCTGTTAATTTTACTTTTGTAATACCTTTCATTTTTGTAATTTTTCTTTCGATTTTTCCATATTATATTTCACAGTGATAGATTTTTTCCATATTATATTTCACAGTGATAGATTTTTTATATTATATTTCACAGTGATAGATTTTTTCTCCAGTGTATTTCTTCCAACACTCTAACAGTTCTGTTAGCTCATCACCTTACATTATAATAAAAAATTGGTTTCTGATTTAGGCACAAGGTCAGTAAGTTAGAGGGGATAGTTGATACCATCTACACCAGTACTGCACTCGTACTTTATTTTATCAAATTCAGAGGGAGGAAAGGTAAAAGATTTTAAATCAGAACAAAAAGAATACAAGAAATACCACAAAGCATTTCTTCAAACACTCAAACAACTCTACTGCCCTACATTAGGAGGTGGTATCAAAAGGTTCTTGGACTAGTTATGTTTAATAAAAAAAATAACTTATTTACCTAAGTTTTAATATCATCTTCTTCAAAATAGTTGCCTTGCACAGCAAAATACCAGTCCCAGTGTTTCTGCCACTTTTGGAATTTGGCCTGGAAGTTGTTTTCCGTAAGCAAGTTGAGAACCTTTTGTGATTCACTCTGGATCTTGACAATGATGTTAAAATAGTGACCTTTGAGCTGCATTTTTACTTTGGGTAAGAGATGGAAGTCTGCAGGTGCTAAATCTGGTGAATAGGGTGGGTGCGGAAGCAATACCATATTGTTTTTGGTGAGAAACTCACAAATGAGGAGAGCTCAGAGACAGGGATGCATTGTCGACGTGAAGAATTCAATACGTCATGCACCGCAAATCTGGTTGCTTACACTGAGTGTCCTCCCTCAAATGCTTTAAACATCACAATAGAACACTTGACGGTCTGGCCCTGGAGGATGAATTCACAATACACAATACCACGTTTCTGGGGGTGACATTTGTAGTAGGTCTTTCGGATTACTCATCTTCAAGGGATATTCTTCCACTTTTGAAGAGCCTGTGCTACCCAAAACACTGCGTATAACCCATTGCCTTGTTGCTATAAACTTGCTGAAGCAAGCACAATGTCTCTGTAGCTGATTTTCCAAGTTTAAAGCAAAATTTCATGTTGGCTCTTTGTTCCTGTTGTAATGGTATGTATTATGATAATTGTTGGTGTCAGCATTTATCAATTGTAACGGGTGTTGAAGTTGCTGATGTGCAAGATGAAAGAAGAACAGTGATCGAAGTTGTAAACAAACATTTATTTACCATTACATATTGTTATAGCCAAACCACGATGGGTTGATATGTATAATATAAGTTGTAAAGCATGCAAGATAAAGAGAGATATAGTTTTTTCCTTCTATAGTTTGTGTTCTTGTTATTGTGTTGTAGTAAACTATAGATAGAGATTGGATAATGCTGTAGAGAAAAGAAAGTGAGCTAGTAAAAGTGAGAGAGTGGAGAGGGAAGTTGTATGTATCATAGTGGCTGATTGTTTTCTTTCTCTCTCTGGCCATTAGTTGCTAGTGGCTCTCTGCCTGTAGCTATCCCTGGTGGTCTCTGTTTACTAACTGATTTTGGCTTACAGAGTTCTTGTTTTTATAACTATACAAAACTAGTTAGAAAAATAGATATATTGCAGAGAAAAATAGACTTCGTTGGGGATTGATTGTTATCTCAATTCTAACTCTCCATCCTATACAAGAGGTTAGAAGTGTCAAGTGGCAAAGACATAAATCGACTTGACAAAGCCAAATGATAAATGTAACTTGCTATCAACCATTATTTTCTCTGTGAGAAAAGTGCTGTTGAAATATTACGGTAAATTTGCCGATACAGGTTTGAATCTACTCTATGCCTAAATGAAGTCACTACACTGTCTATGACTAAATCACAGACTTACAGTATACAGATGATCACAAAAATACAAATTTCACAACTTGCAAAGTAAACACAGCAATGTCACTCACCACACTGCATCATGAAAGTCACTGCTAGGTCTCACTGCACACACAACTGCATGCTGCCATCTGTTGGTGTACTACATAATTAGTTTGGGAGCTTTTTGATAAAAATGTAAAAAGTTTATAGATAGATTTCAATCAAGGAAATAACAGTATGGAGTTAATCATAGACTTTTCCAGTTCAACCATTGTTGCAGTTGTGATTAACCCATCTATAAAAGCGAATATAGCATCTTTGTCCTGCAGAACTCACATAAAGAACCAACTTAAATATTCATAGAAGTTGCTTGATATTCCTTAACCCTTTAACATTCAGATTACTCTCTCAAATCATCATCATCATCATCGTTTAACGTCTGCTTTCCATGCTAGCATGGGTTGGACGATTTGACTGAGGACTGGTGAAACCAGATGGCTACACCAGGCTCCAATTTGATTTGGCAGAGTTTCTACAGCTGGATGCCCTTCTTAACGCCAACCACTCAGAGAGTGTAGTGGGTGCTTTTACATGCCACCGTCACAAAGGCCAGTCAGGCGGTACTGGCAACAGCCATGCTCAAAATGGTGTATTCTATGTGCCACCCACGTAATGCATATTTATTTATTCACATTAATTTGAATTATGCATTATCTTGAAGCTAAGAGATTTTTACAGTGTGATTGCTTATTTTTAAAATGACATTGTAGGTTATGTATGAGAAGCCAGATCTGGCCAGTTTTAACAATTACTGGTAGAATATTTAGGCTGGATATGGCCAGTTTGAATGCTAAAGGGCTAAACAAGAAACATCTGATGCTAATTCTGGACTGAGTAATAAATCCATTTCTAGACATATATTGAAGAAACAAGGACAGGTTGAAGAATTAATCTCATTGCAAATGATATTGAACTGAAAATAAAATTAATATGCAAAAAAAAAAAAAAAAGTAACAAAACTTTTGTTTCAGAACAAAATCTTACACAGATCTCTGAACAATTTATTCTTTCAACTTTTATTTATAGAATATGTTTTCAACAAATCACCCCAAAATAATTTCTGTATGTATATATTTAACAACATGGTTTTTAAATGGAAGTCATTTTCTGCAAATTTCACATAACTTGGATTTTACACCAGTGTTTTCTCAGTCATGGTTAATGAAATTGTTTCTGAATGAAGTTTTACTCTATAAACAAATAACAGAGTGTATTCAGAGTGTTGGAATTGTACTTGTCTGACAAGTGATTTGATCTGAGACTGAAATTGCAGTGTAGAAGATACATTTTAGTTATTTTTCAAAAACACAAAAAAAAACGTTAACTTCATTTACTCATTTATTATATGGTGTCAAAATTTTGGCAGAATTCTGCTTTAAGCACCTCATATAACCCCTCTTTTACTTGTTTCAGTCATTTGACTGTGGCCATGCTGGAGCACCGCCTTTAGTCGAGCAAATCAACCCTAGGACTTATTCTTTGTAAGTCTAGTACTTATTCTATTGATCTCTTTTTGCCAAACTGCTAAGTTACGGGGATGTAAACACACCAGCATCGGTTGTCAAGCGATGTTGGGGGACAAACACAGACACACAAACATATATATATATACATATATTCGACGGGCTTCTTTCAGTTTCCGTCTACCAAATCCATTCACAAGGCTTTGGTCAGCCCGAGGCTATAGTAGAAGACATTTGCCCAAGGTGCCACGCAGTGGGACTGAACCCAGAGCCATGTAGTTTGTAAGCAAGCTACTTACCACACAGCCATTCGGAATTTTTGGAAAACTTTTGTGAATTAGTATTCTAAACAGGAATTCACATGACCGTGAAAAAAAAATTTTTTCTTGATTGTTCAAAATATTTTTCTTTTAAATTTTTCAGCTTTTTCTTTTTAAAACAGTTAAAAATACGGACAGTCCAAATTTTTAGCATAAATCTCAACAATAGACCATTAAATATGGTTATAGAGAAAAAGATATTGAAAAACAATACATCAGACAGACAAACAAACAAAGAGGGTATGAGGTGGTCGTGAGATGTGCTAAAAATAACAGCTAAATAGGCCTTAACTCATGCACCAAACAAAAAATTTTTTTTTGGTTTTTGCATAATCATATGAATTCCCATGTGTAGAACACAAATTCAAAAACTTTTCTGAAAAATTCCTAAAAATAAAAAAAGTTATGATGGGTTATATGGCATGCGTAAAGCAGAATTCCGCCAACATTTTCGCGATTCTATCTGTGACCTGTTCACTGACACTCAGGGAGTGATTTCCAACATATTTCACAATATTTTCTCCTCTAGTTTGCTCAGCATTTTCCACTTTGATAAATTTTTTTCCCAGTCTGTATTCTGCTGTAAATTACAAGTGGAGATTTAGTTCACACAGAATAATTCCCCAAATATTTCACACTGGTATCATTTATATTCCTCTAGTGTGTATTAATTTAGCAATTACAAGTTGTGTACTGATATCAACTAGAAGTCCAACCTATGCCAGCATGGAACATGGACTTCAAATGATGGGGTTTAAAATAGTTAACATGTAAGGATTTCCCAAATATTTTAGAGAAAGGATTTCTTTCAAGAGGGAGCTCAATTTGTAAACTATAAGGTAAGAATTCAAAGAGAATAATTTCTGACATATTTCACCATGATAATAATGTTTATCAATGAATACCTATTGGTGGACTATAAGTTAAGATTTGCAAGAGATGAAATTCTCAGGTTTTCACATTTAATCCTTTCAAACTGTTTTGAATTGCTCATGCATTATCTTTTTGTGTTGAGATTTCGATGATGTGCTTGTTTACTTTTTTAGTATATCATTGTAGGGCAGATGTGAGAGGCTGAATATGGCTAGTTTGAACATAAAACATATAATATTTGAATCATACATGACTGGTTTAAATTCTAACAAATTAAAAAAAATTCCCCCCAGTGTTTGTTTGCTGTCATTTCAAGAGACTGTTAGTAATAAATGATTTTCCAAATTATATTTCACAGTGATGTACTTTTCCTCCTGTGTGTATTCATTTGTTTATATTTAAATTACTATTATTCACAGAGATTTTCTTCAGTTTATCCAACTGGTACTCCATTGGTCATATTGATAAAGGTTGATCCAATCAACAGAACAGCCTGCTTGTGAAATTAGCATGCAAGTGAGTGAGCACTCTACAGACACGTGTACCCTTAACATAATTCTCAGGGAGGTTCAGCATGACACCGAATGTGACAAGACTGGCCCTTTGAATCACAAGCACAACTCATTTTTGCCAGCTGAATGGATTAGAGCAACACAAAATAAAGTGTCTTCTTCAAGAACACAATGTGCTGCCACATATCAAACTCAAGAACCAAACGACCTAACCACTAAGCCATGTGCCTTCATATCTAAGTGTATCTAAGTTTGCAGCTTTATAAGATCATAATTCCAAGATTCATATCCATCCGATAATGGTAATTTTTTGCTCATGTGTGTATTTGTTTATGTACTATAAGAGAGGAATTCTGACAGAATGCTTTGCCACAGATCTCACAGTGATAGGGTTTCTCTCCAGTGTGACTACGAATGTGAATAACAAGATTTGAATTTAAAGAGAAAGCTTTGCCACAGATTTCACATTGGAATGGTTTCTCTCCAGTGTGGCTTCGTACATGGATAACAAGATGAGAATTAAGAGAAAAAGTCTTGCCACATATTTCACAATGGTATGGTTTCTCCCCTGTGTGTATTCTTTTGTGTCTTTTTAAATCACTATTATTGATAAAACACTTCCCACATATCTCGCAATGATAGGGTTTTTCTCCAGTGTGCACCCTTTTGTGTGTTGTTAAATTAATGTTAGAAACAAAAGATTTCCCACATATTTCACAGTGATATGGTTTTTCTCCAGTGTGACAACGTTTATGCACTACAAGATGAGAATTAGCAGAGAAGGATTTACCACATATCTCACAGTGAAACGGTTTCTCTCCTGTGTGTATTCTTCTATGTGTTGTCAAGACACTGTTGATTGTAAACGACTTTCCGCATACATCACAATGATAAGGTTTCTCTCCAGTGTGTATCCTTCTATGTGTTGTTAACTTACTGTTAGAGATAAAAGACCTCTCACAAATTTCACAGGGATAAGGTTTTTCTCCGGTGTGCATTCTCTTGTGAACGACAAGGCTAGAATTATCAGAAAATGCTTTGCCACATATCTCACAACGAAATGGTTTCTCTCCAGTGTGTATTCTGTTGTGAACAACAAGACTAGAATTATCAGAAAATGCTTTCCCACATATCTCACAATGAAATGGTTTCTCTCCAGTGTGTATTCTTCTGTGTGCTGTCAAATTACTGTTATTAACGAAATTTTTCCCACATATTTCACAATGAAATATTTTCTTCTTGTTGTGTGTATCTTTGTGTGTTAAAACTTCATGTTTTGAAGAGAACATTTTCCTACAAATCTCACAGCGATATTCAATAATATTTTTGTGTAATGATCTTTGCTTAGTAAATGCCTCATTACCTACAGATTTCTCAATCTCATATGTCTGTGTAACTGAATCTATATTAGTAAATATAGCTGTGTCAGAAGTGTCCTCCATATTAATTTTTAAGGAATTCTTAAGTCAAAAGATGCCTGTGTGTAGCATGGTTCAATTTCTCATTTTGGATATTATGGGACTCCATTTACATGAGCAGATAATATGCAGTGTAGACATATTTTCTACTTACAACTAATATGCTTGTTGTTGATGTGATCCTCTCCAAGTGACAGACATTTAGCTGTAGACAAAAAGATTTCCATTTCTATATTAATGAATGTGAATATGCTTAATAGATATTATGTAAGATAAAACACACAGAACATCTATAAATGACTGGTAGCAGATTTTTTGTTGGAATCTGCATTCTTCTAGTACAAGTTGTAAAGGAACAAACAACTGAAAAGCAAGGAGAAAAGAATGGTGTAAGACAGATAATAGATATCATATATATATATACATATATATATATACATATATATATATATATATAT
>NW_026366837.1:0-228 GCF_001194135.2 Octopus bimaculoides | reverse complement strand
ATATATATGATAAATATATGTACATATATATATCATGTATCACATATCCTATGTGAACGATATATATAGGTACTTTACCGATGCGAAGGTGATTTATCGGTGGAATGTTAGTCACCGACGATCAAGTCAATAAAATGTCGGACGACTGGACAACTGGACAATTTAGATTCACTTTTTGTGTGTCGTTAATTGGATAAATCTCTCATTGCTTGTCTGAGCTTCCTCCTC
>NW_026366836.1:0-735 GCF_001194135.2 Octopus bimaculoides | reverse complement strand
ATGCGCGCATAGAGACACACACATAAACACACATTTCCAATAACATATATGGAAAAAATACCCAACACAAATAAGTATACGTACACACACACATGCACACACACTCATGCACACACACACACACACACACATGAACACACACATATATACATATGACTACGGTGATTCACCAACCAACCATATCTTCCTCGGTCGTGGACTCGTCCAAAGGACGTCCTGTCTCGCATTTCTAAGTTATCTGGAAGCCACTAATGAGAGTGATATCATTCTTGTCTCTATCAGTTTGCTGACAAGTGGGTGGATGCATACGTGGATGGGTGTATATGGGGGTGGAGGTATATGTGGATAGGTGTGTCTATGAGGGTGAGTGTAGATTGGTGCCATTTATGTATTCTAGTAAGCGTGAGTGCGTACGGTCTCACATTTGTGTGACGGTGCATGTGCATGTCCATACGAGCACAGAAACACATTTGTATTCACATACAATCACCTGAAATACGATTCACTCTGTTGTTATTCGTTTTGTATATACATAATAGTCATACAGACAGACAGACAGACAGACAGACAGACAGACAGATAGATAGATAGATAGATAGATAGATAGATAGATAGATAGATAGATAGATAGATATGGTCCGTTTCGAAACTAGGTTGTTTGGTTCCCAAGTAACCAGCACCTCATAGATAAATGTAATAGACAGAAACTGTGCCGCGGTCATCATATATATATAT
>NW_026366835.1:0-251 GCF_001194135.2 Octopus bimaculoides | reverse complement strand
GTATATATGGTCATGTGTTTCAGTCTTCAATTGTGTATGGGTGCGTAAGTGTGCTTGCCTGTTCATATAACCTATGTACCTATCCGTTTGTATGTTGATCTGCTTATTTTCATATGTATATGCTTACATACAAGTGCATATACATATATATACATACACCCACACACACATTTCTACTCTACCTGTGTAAACTGTGGATACGGGGGTATGATATCTACTATGTATATTTCCTATTTAGTATTGGGGAAGTT
>NW_026366834.1:0-286 GCF_001194135.2 Octopus bimaculoides | reverse complement strand
AGGTTTTCTTGTGTTTCTGGAGGAGCAAACACTATAATCAACATCATCTCAGTTTCTTTGGTTGTTGATAATAGTTACCAAATCATCTGAAAATGCTTTCTGTGACACTTTGTTGTCTTATGAATTGATGGATTGGGAGATCTATCTCTCATCATTTTATGTCATGACCTCAGAGCTAAACACAATCTCTTAAAAGCACCCTTGGTATTTGGAGACATTTCATATCTATATGTTACTTTTTAATTAAATGCACACACATGTATGTACACACACACATATATATATA
>NW_026366833.1:315-1181 GCF_001194135.2 Octopus bimaculoides | reverse complement strand
TATATATATATATATATGTATTTATATATGTATGTATGTATATATGTGTGTGTATGTATATTCCTATATATATATTGATGTATACATAAATGAATGTACAAATATTTTGTATTCATGTTTCTGTGTGTATATATGTGTATGTGTGCGTGTGTTCGCATGTGTGTGTGGGTGTGGGTGTGTGTTTGTTATGCTTTCGCTTTGGCAAAAAGCATCAGGATCAGATGAGTACAGAGCACTATATAAATTAATGAATGTCAAAAGGAGAGAAGTTACACAATCACTTTCATTAGCTTTTCCTTGTATCTACACATGCATAGTGACATGCATACAAGTACCACCATATGTATATTATACGTGCATGTGTGTAGACGAATATATAGATTGATATACAGATGTTCATATACATATGTATTCACACAACCATGCATATGCCAACACATACAGATGCAGATATACATACAAATATACACCAATACACAACTGTAGATGAGTGCAGATGTATGAGTTAGACACACATACATCACAACCAGATCAAGCTAGACAGATATCAGAGTATGGAGAGATGCACAAATACATTAATAGACATATGTAAAAGATAATACCAACTATATATATTTATTACCTCGAGAAATACATTGTTTCTTTTATTTTTCTTGTGATGTGTTTTGTGTAGCTGAGTTTCAAGTAATTTAGCAGAAATTAAGAAAGTAAAAACTAGATAAATTTCGTTGGCTGCATAGATTGTCTGCTACTAAGGTCATAAATATATTAACATACACTTCTGCTTACGAACCCAACAGTATGCACACAAACGCACACACACACACACACACAATGCAAATATATCACGTACATGTGTGTGTGTA
>NW_026366833.1:0-305 GCF_001194135.2 Octopus bimaculoides | reverse complement strand
ACACACACACACACACAATGCAAATATATCACGTACATGTGTGTGTGTATACATATAAACATATACGCGTACACGTAAGCATATACACACGTATCTATAGATACACTTACACATTCGTACGTATATACTTACATATATTCAAATATATTCAACGATATACATAAGCACGGACATGAAAGCAAACATACATGTAGATATATACATAATAGACTTTGAGATAGAAAATATGTATAACACTCATAGACTTTGAGATAGACAATACGTATAGCACTAGGTTTTTATACTGATGTACAAAAATCTGTGTA
>NW_026366832.1:0-217 GCF_001194135.2 Octopus bimaculoides | reverse complement strand
TACACCTGAAACTTCTCTTCTAGTTCTGATAGTGACTCAGCAATTAGTGCCATGTCATCAGCATAGAGGAGCTCCCAAGGGCATCCTGTCTTGAATTCCTCTGTTATCGCCTGGAAGACTATGATAAATAGGAGGGGGCTGGGGACAGAATCTTGGTGGACCCCTAGCTCTACCCAGAATTCTTCACTGTACTCATTGCCAACCCTCACCTTACTGA
>NW_026366831.1:0-662 GCF_001194135.2 Octopus bimaculoides | reverse complement strand
CACACACACACGCACACACACACGCACACACACACATATATATATATATACAGGAAGAAAGAGAAAGAGAGAGAAAGAGACATGTAGATACATTGATATATATATATGCTTGCATACATACATTCTTCACCATGTACATGTCTCACCATATAGTCCTTTAACAATAGCTCTCTCATTAAATATTTAAACGATTCTAATATATATATAATATATTCACCATCAGTCTTCGTCTCGAAAGACACTCTCCCTCCTGTAGTCACCAGCACATATAAAACATGAACATAACTACAGAGAACACAAACATTGTTGTATGTAAACTGATATAACAAACTGTTTCGAAGATGTACTGGCATCTTATTTATTTTTCTTGCGTGATCTCAGGAGAGCACAACAGAGGGTATAAGTATGTAAGTAGGTGTTTATGTATATATTTATATATGTATATGTATAAATATATGCGTGTTTTCGCGCGCGTGCGTCTGTGTATGTATGTGTGTGTGTGTGTGTGTGTGTATTATACATGCTTACATTCATACGTCTATGAATGCTAACATAAGCACATAATCATACCCGACCAAGATATATGTGCGTTTGTGCGTGCGTGTGTGTGTATGTGTGTGTGAGTGTGTGTGTGTGTGTGTGAGTGAGTGTGTGTGTGTGTG
>NW_026366830.1:0-975 GCF_001194135.2 Octopus bimaculoides | reverse complement strand
CACTCACACACACATGCCTAGACACATTATATAATTGTAATGAAATATGTATATGGTCAGGCGTTGGCATAAAATATGCAGTATATCGATGATCAAATAGAGACTGTTTTACTACAGAAAAAAACTTCAAAAATGCTGTAACATTTTAATAGGAAAACTTAATTTTTTATGAAGATACTCAGCATGATTTTGAAGTATAGCGTACATCGAATGAAGAATGTTGCTTCATTATAGAAGTAAATTTAAATGCTCAGATATTTTGAGCAACAACCATCATTGATTAAAACACTCACCATGCATATGCATATGCTGATGAAGAATAAATTTTGGTTTCATGCAAAAATTATTTGAAATGTTCAAGTATTTTAATAGCAAAACTTATTTTTTGTCAAAGTATATACCTTGCATGCTGCTTCATCATTGATGTCACTTGAAAAGATGTCCAGAAATTTTAGAAGCAACAAACTAAATTTTTAGTAAAATGCTCACCATATCTATAGTTATTTTCAGTTAACATACGCATGGATTATATGTTAAGTAACAATCATTGTGTATTCATAATTTTCATTGTTCATAATTTGATTAACGTTATTCTTATTTTTCATTGCTGTCACAGAAATATTTAAGATAAATTATTTGCGGAAATACACGGAGGATGAAGAATGTTTCTAGTTGGTCCCCCAAGGCTTCCTGTACTGGAATTGCCTGGTTCAAAGTTCATAAGGTTGCAGTAACACTAGCGGACATCTTTTCTGTGCTTTTCAATACCGCGTACCCGAAACAAGGTCTGTATCTCGTTTTAACCCCAGGGGTATTCAAGAGCAAGTATTCTTTAACGTCTATAAGTGCAGCATACCCACGAACTAACAAAACACGTAACTTTTGTACATGTGTTCGATATAGCTTATATTTCTCGAGATAGTATTAACTCATATTTAGATAAATAAACACACACACACACACACACACACACAC
>NW_026366829.1:0-780 GCF_001194135.2 Octopus bimaculoides | reverse complement strand
TATGTGCATTTCTGATTGTGAGCAGGGGTAGTTGGGGGATTATTTGGGGTTTGAATAAATGCAACAGACGCAAAGTTTTGAGGAAATATTGGCCATTTTTCATACGTTCTAAGAAATAACAGTTGCTACCCAAGGACAAAAACTCTTGTAAAATTGTGTTACACTGTGCAATTGATCTCATCATTGACCATTGAGAGTCGCTTTGGGATCAACAAGAGCAATATTTCACAAACATGACACCGTATGATGTACAAAAGTCTGCTGCAATGTGAATGATAAACGAGTGTTATGTAAACCTAAAAAGCTTAGATTCAGTCTTCGTAGAGTCGCTAAGATGACAAAAGTAAACAATTCCATTGTATACAGCCTGGTATCACATAACATGACTCAGTCTGCAGTGATATCACTAATGATCAAATCATTTTAAGCGACTTAACAACAATCTATTGGATAACCCTGCATTTCTGGATTACACGTAAGCATGTATAATTCATATTAATACTTATATGTATGTACAAATGTATTTCAGTGTGTGTGTATGTGTGTGTGGGTGCATATACATATATGCATATGCTAATTCATATGTACGTGCGTATGAATATATATACGTATGTATGTATATATATGTACGTATGCATGAATATACATACACACATATATATGTATATATGTGTGTGTGTATATAAATACATGTATATATATATGTGTGTGCATACATGTGTATATATACATATATGTATATATATATGTGTGTGTGTGTTTATATATATATATATATAT
>NW_026366828.1:0-408 GCF_001194135.2 Octopus bimaculoides | reverse complement strand
AGGTCCGTCCGTAAATACACACACATATATACACACACATGTGTTGCTTGGATGTCATTTATGTGCAAGCATCTACACGTACAAGATTACTTCCATGCATGCATTACGCTCTGTAAACATAGTTAAACAGCATATGAGTAATATACAAACACATTTTTGTATACACCATCAGAAAGATATACAAACACACCCTTATGTATTGTATGTGTATATACGTGCGCGTGCGTATGCATGTTTGTGTATACACACGTACACATGCACCCATATAACTTCACCGATGTCTTCATATGTACATGTGTCTGTGTATATATATGGACACTTTCTCACACACATACACAGATACTTATGTAAGCAGAGCAAACATACTAATATATATATGCGTACATAACAGTCGTGTATGTGCGTGTT
>NW_026366827.1:0-745 GCF_001194135.2 Octopus bimaculoides | reverse complement strand
GTGTGTGTGTGTGTGTGTGTGTGTGTGTGTGTGTGTGTGTGTGAATGGGAAATGTTTGTAGGTTCGTATATAAGCTGCGTATATTTATAAATACATCGTCTTATGTGCCATCAATTACTTGTGCATATAAGGCGGCCAGCTAGCAGAACCGTTAGCAAGTCGGACAGAACGATTAGCAGTATTTCGTCTTTACGTTCTGAATTCAAGTTCCGCCTACGTCGACTTTACTTTTCATAGTTTCGGGGTCGATAAAATAAGTAGTACCAGTTGAGCACTGGGGTCGATGTAATCGATGCCCCCACCTCCAAAATCGCTGCCTACTCAGGAAACCGAACCCACGATCTTGCGATCATGAGTGTAACAGCCTAATAAAAAGGGAAATGTGTCTATTTAATAACTTGTGAGTGAATTTGGTAGACGGAAACTGTGTGGAAGTTCGTCATATGTATACATATGCGTCTGTATACGTGTGTACGTGTGTGTTGCTATCTAATTTTGATGAGATGTACATGGATCACATGGAATATGTTGTAATATCATAAATAAATAAAGCGGCGAGTTAGCAGAATCGTTAGCACGCCGGGAAAAATGCCTTGCGGCATTTCGACGGGCTTCTTTCAGTTTCCGTTTGCCAAAGCCACTCACAAGGCTTTGGTCGGCCCGAGGCCATTGTAGAAGACACTTGCCCAAGGTGTCACGCAGTGGGAATGAACCTGGAACTACGTGGTTGGTAAGCAAGCTACTT
>NW_026366826.1:0-317 GCF_001194135.2 Octopus bimaculoides | reverse complement strand
ATGTATGTGTGTATGTGTGTATATATGTATGTATGTGTGTATGTATGTATATATGTATGTGTTTATGCATTGTGTATGTATGTATGTATGTATGTGTGTAGATATATGTATGGCCATTCCTGGCAAACGTCTTTAACACCTAGGATAAGATCATTTGGCAGTGATGGTCATATGTGTACATAAGTTGACTCACACGAACACGCACAAGCACACACACACATACACACACACACACACATATATATATATACAAGTGTATGCACGTATATACTCGTGTGTGTGTGTATGTGTGTGTGTGTGTGTGTGTGTGTGTGTGT
>NW_026366825.1:0-358 GCF_001194135.2 Octopus bimaculoides | reverse complement strand
ATATATATATATATACACGCACACACACATACACATACATACACACATATACATACACACAAATATATGTGTGTGTGTGGAACATCGGGCAAGTGCCTTCTACTATAGCATACACGCATACTCGCATGCACGCATGGACACACACACACACATGCACACACACGAGTAAATATGTGTGAACGTATACATGTATATATCACTATCTATGTTTGTGTGTGTATATATATTCATACATACATGCATACATAGATACGTATATATATATATATATCTATGTATGTATCTATGTATGCATAGATACACACACACATATATATGTGTATATATATGTGTATATATATATATGTGTATATATATA
>NW_026366824.1:0-465 GCF_001194135.2 Octopus bimaculoides | reverse complement strand
CAAGGCGGTGCTCCAGCGCGGCCGCAGTGAAAATGACTGAAACAAGTAAATGAATATGTATACGACGGGCTTCTTTCAGTTTCCGACTAGCAAATCAACTCGCAAGGCTTTGGTTGGCCCAAGGCCACTAAAAGGTACTTGGCAAGGTGCCACGCTGTGGAACTGAACCCAAGACCACGTGACTAGGAAGTGAGCTTCTCACCTGACAGTCACGCCTGCGCCTTCCTACATTTTATTTCTCGTCGTAACCCCTCCCTCTTTCTTAGTTTATCTCTCTTACTTTCCCCCTTTCTCACTTGCTAATCTTTACCTCCCCCTCTCTTTATCCCTCTAATATTCACTCTCTCTCTTCCTCTCACAAGAACTTTTCTTTCTTTTTTTTTCCCTCTCACTCTTTTTGCAAACTTTATCTCATACCGCCACCTCTCTCACTCTCATCTAGCCATCATTACATACATACATACA
>NW_026366823.1:0-440 GCF_001194135.2 Octopus bimaculoides | reverse complement strand
TTAAATAAAGAAAATTTATTTACCGAAAAATACAGAACATGCCTAAATATGAACGCATAACCATCTTTGGTCTTATTATATATTTCAATAAATGTTCACATACCCACTACTGCAAATACTTCATCTCACTACTTTAGCTGTTGAGTTTTTGTATATTCATTTATCCGATCCCCAAAATATGAGCAATTGCTTCCCATGTCCCGAATAATAACTATCACCAATTACCTCCCCATAGATTTTTCTCTTTGTTGTTTCATTTCATTCACAAATTCCCTTACGCAATATGGACTAAAGTCTTCTTAAGAAAATACGAAATTGCAATAATCTTAATGTGAGGATTAGCGAAAGCGAAACCGGTCGACAAACAATACTCTTTCGATTATAAGATATATAAAAAAAAATATATTAAAACTATGTAAACCGTGTGCATTTCACTTCTC
>NW_026366822.1:0-516 GCF_001194135.2 Octopus bimaculoides | reverse complement strand
ATAAATAAATAAATGCTCTGATGCAATACCAGGCAATGGCACCAATCTTAACAGATTAGACATGTTAACATGTACATGCTTTGCCTTGGTTTAAGACAAGACCATCATTATTATTAACTTGTTCTTTTTCCTCTGTCTTCTGCTTCTTAGCCGACTCTTCCCTATTTCTTTCCCTTTCCTCGTAAATCCCCAACTAATGGTACTCAATGACTTTGGCGTACGGTTGGAAAACTCTTATGATCAAAGCCGTGACCAGCCGTGACCCTACTGTTGTTGCCGCAAAATTTGCATTTTGCCCGCAATGCATTGCCCTATAGAGTTCTATATTTAAGAGATGAGGAATTATGTAAATTATTTACATCATTTACAATTGACGTATATTTGTCCTCATCTTGTTTGTTGTTAACACAACGTTTCGGTTGATATACCCTCCAGCTTTCAGGTGTCTTGGGGAAATTTCTAACCCGGATTCTCATTCCTAAGGTATTTTTCGATGTTGTTGTTGTTGTTGTTGTT
>NW_026366821.1:0-462 GCF_001194135.2 Octopus bimaculoides | reverse complement strand
TATCTATCTATCTATCTATCTATCTATCTATCTATCTATCTATCTTGACCGATCCATCTATCGTTATTCCTTTCCTCTTTTAACTTCTTCTTTAGATTCTGTCCATCAATATCCTATTCACCCACTCATTCATTTCTTTGTTATTCTCGTCTTCGCCTGTCTCTTTCCTTCATTCTTTCTCACACACACACAGACACACGCACATACAAACACACTCAC
Organism: Octopus bimaculoides; assembly: GCF_001194135.2. Classification (NCBI taxonomy): domain Eukaryota; kingdom Metazoa; phylum Mollusca; class Cephalopoda; order Octopoda; family Octopodidae; genus Octopus; species Octopus bimaculoides. The sequence continues at coordinate 243 of NW_026366821.1, read as the reverse complement.
GTATTCCGATACGTAGTCGGACAAGTAGCAAGGCTCTTATTCTGTTGACAAGGAAGTTAATTTCCAGTGTATTCATTGCATCCGAATGGAAATCTAGGGCCAGACAGATAATCGATCAACTGACTATTTAGATCAGATTATTTCTATATATGTTCCAACAGCTGTTAAAGGCGTGGATGATGTGATAGACCTTACAGCCTATCTATCTATCTATCTATCTATCTATCTATCTATCTATCTATC
>NW_026366820.1:0-320 GCF_001194135.2 Octopus bimaculoides | reverse complement strand
TCCTATGACCGTGAGTCCGCTGCCCTAACCACTGGGCCATTGCACCTCTAAACAGACCTATAATCAACCGTATTTAGCAGGGGGGTTTTTTTTCTCATTTTCTTTTAAAAATACATTTTTCCTTTTTGAAAGTTATCTAAGACATCATCTAAAGCGATCGTCTCGTATTTCAGACTATTTCAGACGCTTAATATGATTTAATATTCTTTTCTACTCTAGGAACAAGGCCCGGAATTTTTGAGGAGAGAGCCAGTCGATTAGATCGACCCCAGTACGCAACTTCTACTTAATGTATCGATCCCGAAAGGATGAAAGGCAAA
>NW_026366819.1:0-361 GCF_001194135.2 Octopus bimaculoides | reverse complement strand
ACTGTGTGGAAGCCTGTCATGTATGCACATGTGTGTGTGTGTGTGTGTGTGTCTTTGTGTCTGTTTTTATTCCTATCCACTGCTTGACAACTGGTGTTGGTTTGATTGCGTCCATATAACTTAGTGATTCAGCAACAGAAACTGATAAAATAAGTCCTGGGAATGATTTGTTGGATTAAAATCATCAAGGCAATACTCCAGCAAGGCCACAGTAAAAGATAAAAGATGTGTGTGTGCGTATATATATATAACTCTTCGAAACACCAGTGTTATAATGGTGGCAGCTGATGAAGGATTTGTTCTTCTCTATATGGCCTGCGTGTTTTTTTGTACCTTGTTTATCATTTTGTCCATGTTTTTT
>NW_026366818.1:291-542 GCF_001194135.2 Octopus bimaculoides | reverse complement strand
ACATACATACATACATTACATACATACATACATACATACATGCATACATATACGTACGTACATACTTACATGCATACATATATGTATGTATATTGCTTTGGTTCAATGGTAGAACGTCTGCCATGCTTGCAGAAGATGTGGTTTGAGTCCGACAGTAAGTGTTCGAAGTTTTCAAACCAAAGAATATATTTTGTCTATGCGTTTATGTAAGCAACTCTATCTATCTATCTATCTATCTATCTATCTATCTA
>NW_026366818.1:0-281 GCF_001194135.2 Octopus bimaculoides | reverse complement strand
TATCTATCTATCTATCTATCTATCTATCTATATATATATATATTTGTATAAATACATATTTATGAGTGTATGTATATAAGCACATACAGATACACACATACACGTACACACACACACACTCACTTATATACATATATATCGACAGAAAGACAGACAGATAGATATACAGACAAACAGACAGATAGATAAATAGATATATAAGTAGATAGATAGATGCGTTCACGCGCATATGCATATATATATATATATATAAACAAATAGTAAATGAGTATATGCATATA
>NW_026366817.1:0-555 GCF_001194135.2 Octopus bimaculoides | reverse complement strand
TATATACATATTTGCGCTCACTCTTTCTTTCTCTCTCTCACACACACACATATATACATACAAACAAACATATTCAGAATGTAGAGAAGTGAATCAAACAAATATAGGTACACATACAAGCGGTATACCTTATAAATAGAAAAATAAAATTTCTAATGAATTGCGACTCTGTTTCTACTCTCTAGGCTATGTATGTATATATGCATGTATGTATGAATGAATGTATGTACGTATGTATGCATGCATGTATGTATATATAAATGTATGCATGACAGTATGTATGTATGTATGTATGTATGTATAAATGTATGTATGTATAAATGTATGTATGTATAAATGTATGTATGTATAAATATATGTATGCATTATATATATCGCTATTCAGTTTATTTCAAGACTTCTTACCAATAGAGAAAGAACCGGTTTCTCACCTAGATCCAAGGTTCCTTCATTGGAATTTTAACATCAACTGTATGTATGTATATGCGTACAAATGTCTACATGTACATATCTTTGCATGTGTGTGTGCGCATGCACGTACGTGCGTGTATATAT
>NW_026366816.1:0-374 GCF_001194135.2 Octopus bimaculoides | reverse complement strand
TATATATACATTACCACACACATACACTCGCATACACGCATGCTACAGCTATGTATACACACACACACACACACACGCATACATACACAGCTCAAACGTGTGCCTACACGCCTGTACTTCAAAGTGTATGTATGTGGCAACGTGCGTCTCTTACCTACATTTTTAACCATCAAATTACTTTCTCTTTTTATACATTTATAATTAATGCAGGTATGTACGCATGTGGTGTGTACATTTATGTATCTACTATATATGTATGAGCCTGTTTATGTATAGGTATTAGTGTATATGTGTAAGTGTACATATGTATATGTATGTATATGTATGTGTATGTGTACATATGTATATGTATGTGTACGTATATATATATATAT
>NW_026366815.1:0-201 GCF_001194135.2 Octopus bimaculoides | reverse complement strand
GTATGTATGTATGTGTGTATGTATGCATGTATGTATGTATGTATGTATGATTATTGCCTCTCGAGTCATTAGAGAATATAGTCTCAAACACTCTCCCTTACTTACTTACCTTCTCTTTCACTTTCCCTTGTTTTCATTTACACACACACACACATATATCCATACGTGTGTGTGTGTGTGTGTGTGTGTGTGTGTGTGTGT
>NW_026366814.1:0-355 GCF_001194135.2 Octopus bimaculoides | reverse complement strand
CCCCTCTCTCCTTCTTTCATCTCTCTTTCTTGTTATAACGTGTTGTCTTTTTTTTATCCTCTCTTGACATCAATGTCTTTTGAAATACTTTTCAGTCAAGATGAATATAATAGTCATTGGAGATTCCCTTGTTTTTTTGTGTTTTTTTTTGTTCTTGTAGCTTAGTATTGCTAATTCTTATTGATGTCTTTTAATTAAATCTGCTTTTAGAACCTACGCTTATCACAAAACCCAGTTGCAAAACCTGTTTTTTTGGTGCTTTGCCAATGTCTTCCACTCAGCATTTTCATTTATTAATATTATTAACTCTCTTACTTGTTTCAGTCATTTGACTGTGGCCATGCTGGAGCACCAC
>NW_026366813.1:0-514 GCF_001194135.2 Octopus bimaculoides | reverse complement strand
TATATAAGGATAAGATCGTTATTTTAAATAGCGATCAAATCTATTGGCAGCACGAGAAGAAACAACCTTAGAGGTTTTAATGATTATTAAGATTATAAATAAGAGTATTGCATAAATATAGACAGATAAATTGAGAAGTCCAAGGTGATGTGTTAACAGCTCACAATAACCCCCAAAACTGTTATCTCATCAGCTTGAACTTCTCAATTTATCTTTCTATATTTATGCAATTACTTAAACGACTGTGTTTTGGGCACGGAATAACACTATTATATGTAAATATATGTTTTTGTATGTTATGTGTTCGCATGCTTATAATGACTCATATATGCCCTCCATGTTTAGATATATGTCGGCTTTGATGAGCAGTGTTATTGACCTTGGAACTTGTCTCATTCAAATTAATTATTTGATCTAATCGCTCAATAAATTGAGCCGTTGTTAGTTGAAAAAAGTTCACCTCCATAATTTTTCATTACCTATATATATATATATATATATATATATATATATA
>NW_026366812.1:0-294 GCF_001194135.2 Octopus bimaculoides | reverse complement strand
AATAATAATAATAATAATAATAGTCCTTTCTACTAAAGGCACAAGGCCTGGAATTTTGTGGGGAGGTGACTAACAGATTACATCTTCAACAATTTTTTTTTCGAGGGAATATGGTTATCTCCAACCAAGGATACATTCCCGGCGCAATTTCAGCTCTTTTCCTTCAGTAAACTCGTATTAAAGGTTTTTTTTGGGGGGCCCACAACGCTAGCAAAAGATGAGATATTTAATGTCGTTGTCATAGTTGACAGGAGGCGCAATGGCCCAGTGGTTAGGGCAGCGGACTCGCGGTCA
>NW_026366811.1:0-284 GCF_001194135.2 Octopus bimaculoides | reverse complement strand
TGGGTTTTATACTCTTTAGTTGGAGTTCTGGACTCTTTGTCAGCAGGAAGTTTATGTCTGTTCTTATAAATTCCTTATATTCCCTTTCTATTAATGTAAAGACAGAATCTCCATACAAGATAGAGTCAACAAGGAGAGTCTTTTTATAGAGAAATTCCAACCACTTCTTAACACACAACCCCCTCGGTGACCATATTTCTCTAAGAACAGACATAAACGTCCTGTTGACAAATAGTCTAGAACTCCAACTAAAGAGTATAAAACCCATAGAATTGTCTTCCCTT
>NW_026366810.1:220-330 GCF_001194135.2 Octopus bimaculoides | reverse complement strand
AATAATAATAATAATAATAATAACTGCCCTGATGGAGTACCAGACAGTGGTCCTCATGGCTTCTTAACTCAAATGATTAGAGGTGCTATCATGTATATTGTTTTGTCTTG
>NW_026366810.1:0-125 GCF_001194135.2 Octopus bimaculoides | reverse complement strand
TCCCTTAGTGGCTGACGATATGTGCATTTCTGATCACGAGCAGAAGTAGTATGGGAGAATCATAGTCATGTGTTGATAGGAACTCTTTGAGGTCTGGATAATTCACCTTTGGAAACATGCGTTTC
>NW_026366809.1:0-302 GCF_001194135.2 Octopus bimaculoides | reverse complement strand
GAAATGTATTAAAAAATTGCCATTTCGAATGAGATATCCTAACAGTTGACCTTTCCTTAAAACTACACGTGAGTCCACGAATACCCAATTTGTAATTTGTCCTCCAATTTTCGCTCGTTATTTATATTGACTCGAATACCTTCCAGAGTGTGTACCAACGGAGAAGAATGAAACGAGAGACTCGGTTAAGTTTTTTTTTATTCGTTATAACATAAATTACGTAATATTTATGACTTTATAATAGAAGAACTTTTTAAGCGAACCTCCATTTTTTAAAATCTATTCTTGTACACACACACACA
>NW_026366808.1:0-401 GCF_001194135.2 Octopus bimaculoides | reverse complement strand
ATAAATATATATATATACATACATATATATATATACATATGCACATAAATATAACTATATATGTGTGTATGTTTATATGAGTGTTTGTGATGAATTGTATGTACAAGTCTATATTTAGATACATATGGTATATACGCCATGCACACGTTGCGGCGCTCATGCATATATGTGTGTGATTGTGGATATATCAGCGTGTGAATAAGCATTTATTACATTTGCGTACTTACATATATGTATGAGCACAAATATACGGATATGTTTCTTTTGACATTTTAGTGCTGTTCACGTTGGTATATATGAGCCCGACTGTACAGTATGTGTGGATCTATGCGTGTTCATTTTCGCGTGTGGATTTATCTGCATTTAGATGTAAATATATACCTTTTAAACGTGTATATATA
>NW_026366807.1:4367-4606 GCF_001194135.2 Octopus bimaculoides | reverse complement strand
TGTGTGAGTGTGTGTGTGTGTGTGTGTGTGTGTGTGTGTGTGTGTGGTGTTATTCTATATATAGTTACATATACAGATACATACATACATATATGTAAGTGTATATTTATATACATGCATATATATTTATACATACGTATACATACATACACATATATTTATACATACATATATATATATAAATATACATATATATGTATATATATGTACATACATACATATACATATATTTATATATA
>NW_026366807.1:2444-3198 GCF_001194135.2 Octopus bimaculoides | reverse complement strand
TACGTATATATATATATATTTATATATGTATGTATGTATGTGTATGCATGTATATGTATACACTATTATTATTAACATATATATATATTTATTTATTTGTATATATTCATATATATATATATATATATATACATATATATATATATATAATATACCTATATGCACAGACGTATATATATATATATATATATATATACAGATATACGTGTGTGTGTGTGCGAGCGTGTATGTGTTGGACGTGTTTCGACTGAGTATCCATCTACTAAAACCTCTCACGAAGCCCAAAGCGGCCCGGGGACATAGCAGAGCACATCTATTTGCCCAAGGTGCCGCACAGTGGGTGTGTGACTAAACCGAAAAGCACGTGGCTGCAAAGAAAGGTTTAAACACATACATATATATATAAAAAAAGCTAATCTTTATATCCAACTTAACATGGATTTCTTGTAAGATCACCGAATACTGCGTAATTAACCTTGAGAGATCGTCTTATATAGGTATTTGAACGATCTATATGTGTGCTTTTATGCACCAAGCATCTATATGAGAGGATCTCTCAAGACTGATAGACATATCGACAGACAGATAGTTAGGTTAGATAGATAGATAGATAGATAGATAGATAGACAGATAGATTAGATAGATAGATAGATAGATAGATAGATAGATAGATAGATAGATAGATAGATAGATAGATAGATAGATGCGTTATTGTTTATATCTAACTGTATGTGTGTGTCTATCTATCTATATA
>NW_026366807.1:356-1315 GCF_001194135.2 Octopus bimaculoides | reverse complement strand
ATATATACAAGCACGTACATACTGAGATGTATGCATACATATAAATGTACACACGCATATGTCTAGATATATGCATACATGTATGATGTACATACAGAGTGCATTCACACCTTTAAAAACGTGGAATACTGGTGGAATACTCCAATAATAACATCATTTCAGTGCAAACATAACAGACCTCGTATTGTTCTGTGAGACAGGGAACAAAAGTCACACACTGTTGCAGAGGTCAGCTGCTCAGTGGATGTAAATGTACAATCAAAAACCCAGGAAAAAAAAGGACATTTCTGGTGAATTTATTCGGAAGTTTCAGCTCTTGTACCCTGATTATAATCTTTCATTTATACCTGTTATCATAAGTGTACTAAGCTAAGTACCTACACATTTACACAAAAACCAGGTAGTAGTAGGTTTTTTGGGAAGCAAGGGCAAAAAAATCTGACGCAGATTTTCCAAATCTAATCTATTCGCGGAACAGTGAAGATTTTCAAAACTTTCCAAAGATTCTCCGTCTGAGATTGTTTGCATGAATATATGCACACACTTGGTTGTGTGCATTGACAGTTCAACCAACACTCCAAATCAACCTCATATTTACAAACACCGGGAACTCTTTTAACTCAAAAGGTCTTGTCGCTTCGTTAGCGACCGGCTTGAAATCTCTGAAGAATGACTTAAATAAAACATACATACATATATACATACATACAGATTTGTTTGTGTGAACTACATCCCAAAGACAGAGCCTTGTATCTTTGTTGGAAACCGGCTCCCTCTTCAGTGTAAGATTTATAATAATTAAAAAATAGAAGATACATACATACATATAAGAGTAAAAATGATATATGTGTGTGTGTATGAATGTATGTTTATATATATGCATGTATGTATATATGTATATATATATATATATATATATATATATATATATATATGTGTGTGTGTGTGTGTGTGTGTGT
>NW_026366807.1:0-346 GCF_001194135.2 Octopus bimaculoides | reverse complement strand
TGTGTGTGTGTGTGTGTGTGTGTGTATGTGTATATCTATATATATATTTGTATATATATACATATATATATATATATATATATATACATAGGTATGTATGCATATACACACATATATACATATAATAATAATCGATGAATGAAACGGAAGATGGAAGCCCCAAAAGTGGATGACACCAGGTAACCCAGACTGTGAACGTGCTTTACTCAGCACACAAACAGACATATACCCTTTAGTCCAAACAATTACATATATATATATATATGCAATTTATTCAGGGGAAATAATATAATAACACCCGTGTTAATAACAGTGTGTGTGTGTGTGTGTGTGTGTGTGTGTGTGT
>NW_026366806.1:0-316 GCF_001194135.2 Octopus bimaculoides | reverse complement strand
TGGGGATTTGATGGGTGATGTTGAATTTAACTTGATAGACTCAAGTCCCCTGGAGCAGACGACACCTGGTGATGGTGATAGTGATGATGTACTTCAGTAGTCGTACTCTCTCTCCCTCACTCAACCCTCCTTTTCACACTCACTCTCCCTATCTGTTTATCTATCTCTCGCTTCTGTTTGTCATTCTGTATCTCTCTCTCTCTCTCACTCTCTCCCTTCTCCATACTCTCTTTTTCTCTCTCCTCCCCACTCCCTCTCTTCTAATCTCTTTTTCACTTTACCTCACTTTCTCCATCTCTCTCTCTCTCTCTCTCTC
>NW_026366805.1:126-256 GCF_001194135.2 Octopus bimaculoides | reverse complement strand
TATTCATTTCTCGGAAATAGTTGGAGTAAGTAACTTCACAGCAATATAAAAATATATTTTAATCAGTGGGACCATTGTGCAGCCATAGCAAAAACCATTGGTGTCGTAGGCATTTTTGACAGTTATATAA
>NW_026366805.1:0-116 GCF_001194135.2 Octopus bimaculoides | reverse complement strand
GTCATTGTATGAGAGATCAATGTACGATCTCGATTTTGGATACAAGCTTAAGACTATTCGAGTCCGTGGATATGACACTCAATTAAGTTATCCTTTTCTCGGCACCTTTCTGGCTG
>NW_026366804.1:0-362 GCF_001194135.2 Octopus bimaculoides | reverse complement strand
GAACCACGTGCTGAGAGAATGTAAAGATAGAAATTTGAGCTAAGTTTTATACTTTATTCTGTCTAAAAATTTACGACAAAATAATTTATTTCACACTTGTTTGTTAACATACTGTAATTTCTCTCACACAATAGTTTTTGTTTTTGTTTATTTACGATAAAATTTATTTATGATAAAATCGTTCCTCTTAATTTATTTACATACTGAAAACTTAAGGTATTAAAGTATTAAAAGTTTTCACTCAATTTCCCTTATAGTCACCTCGTGTTTACACTCTTAATCAAAAATCTCTATTCTTATCCCATCTTCTCACCCTCACTTTTTCTCTCTTAGTTTCTCTGTTTCTCACCCTCTCTCTCTGT
>NW_026366802.1:0-226 GCF_001194135.2 Octopus bimaculoides | reverse complement strand
TCAAGAGACATTTAAAGAATTCAGTTATGACTCAACTTTTTCTATGCTGTGTAGCTAATTTGGCATTTTCAATGCTTGATTAAATTTTTTTAAATTTAGCCAAAACGTTTAGTAGGAAAACTAACTTTTTTTTCAGATTTGTGATATGGAGTATATTTGAGCATTATGTGTGTGTGTTGTGGAGGCGCAATGGCCCAGTGGTTAGGGCAGTGAACTCGCGGTCATA